>NW_028125583.1:0-256394 GCF_965194825.1 Balaenoptera physalus | reverse complement strand
CTGCATTTCTGGTTTTGACACCTTTTTCAGCATGTCCCTTTTGACCGATGGGAAGCGAGACTTCTTTGTAGCGCTGATTTGCCTTTCCAGGTTGCTTGGTTGGCCAAAAAGGGCGTATGCGTTTTTTCCTGAATATATTCAGGAAAAAACGCATACGCCCTTTTTGGCCAAGGGCATCATTGTCAACGTTTTGCCGCTTTTCATGTGCTTTAAAGGCGATTCGAATCTACCTCCTGAAATCTATTTCCTGCAATTCTGCCTTGATTTCAAATCCTCTTCTTTGCCTTCCCTCAATATATTTGTGGACGAGAGTTATCATTTATAACTCTGCAGGTTTGTGAATTGCAGTGCCCTGAAGCTCCATTTTACAAGTCGCTTTTTTGGGAGTCGGCCGCAAAAGCGCAGGATGGCTTCAGGCCCTGTTCTGGTTCCGGGGGGCAGGCTGAGCCTGTGGTTAATTCTTCTTCCTGATGGGAAAATTGAGTGACCTGTGCCTGTCCCAACACCAAGAGCTAGTCTCTCACTGGTTCCCCGTCTTCCCGTTCATCCTCAGGACAAATTGCAACCTGTACGGAACAGGAGGTTAAAGGTGCTGATGCTCCAAGTAGGGAGATTGCTAGTAAAGTGGCTGGAATGGCGAACCCGAGCACAAGGAGATGAGAAATGCGGTGCGTTTTAGAAACCTTTCCCCATCACACGGTGTACCATCTTCTGGGTTTCTCATGCATGTTTTCGATGTAGGAAGATGCCCTTGAACCTGGAGATTTGGGACCCATGTGATGGGTAGCACGCAGTATTACTTTAAAGGGTCTGCGTTTGCTCACCCAACCTCAACAAACCTCTCAGCCCCAAGAGTGTCCACCCTTATGTCTCATCCAGCTGTGGGTCTAGATATGGTCAATGCAGGTTGCATCACAGCCCCTGAACGAATTGTGTAAGAATTTCTCTCTCTTTCCCTGTCTTTGTTTCATGTGTTTTTAAAAGTAATTTATTTTTATAATGGGGTTTAGCTGCTTTTCACGGCTTTGTTTAGGCCGCTTTACACCCACTTGACACACTAACAGAGAGATATCAATACATAGGTTTTAAGATTATTAGTAGTCAGATGTATTCTTGTGCGGTGAATCGGGCGTGTTGAGTCCAGTTCTCTGAGCAAGGAGTAGGTCTTGTCTATTCCATATTGGGTTTATGGAACGGTATCTGAGCTAATTTGAAACTCTTGTTTTATGTATCACCCCACCTCACCTTTCCCGTTAAGCAGCCATAGTGTGTTTTCTGCATGTGTGACTCTGTTCTGTTTTGTAAATCAGTTCAAGTGTAACGGTTTTTACATTCCCTCTATAAGTGACACCTTATGAGAAGTGTCCTTTTCTGTGTGACTTATTTCACTTAGAATCGTCTTACCTAAATCCACTCATCATGCTGCTACTAGCCTTATGACATTGATTTCATGGCTGAGTGATATTCCATTGTACATAAGGACCACAACTTTTTTATCCATTTTTCGCGTTCCTGGGATATTTAAGGTGGAATGAAGTGGAGGTCCTTGTCAACAGAGCAGCCCTAAACTTTGGGGTGCTTGTGTCTTGCTGATTTTCAATTTTCCCACTTTATCCCCCCATGTGTGGAAGTGCCCTATGCTCTCTAAGCTGTGTTTTTTAGATGTTTCAGGACACACCGTACACTTCTCCAGAGTGGCTGTTGGCAATTTACATCCCGCCCATCAGTGTAGTAAGGCTCCCATTTCTCCATGGCCTGTCCTGCATTTCTGGTTTTGACACTTTTTTCAGCATGGCCCTTTTGACCGATGGGAAGCGAGACTTCTTTGTAGCGCTGATTTGCCTTTCCAGGTTGCTTGGTTGGCCAAAAAGGGCGTATGCGTTTTTTCCTGAATATATTCAGGAAAAAACGCATACGCCCTTTTTGGCCAAGGGCACCATTGTCAACGTTTTGCCGCTTTTCATGTGCTTTAAAGGCGATTCGAATCTACCTCCTGAAATCTGTTTCCTGCAATTCTGCCTTGATTTCAAATCCTCTTCTTTGCCTTCCCTCAATATATTTGTGGACGAGAGTTATCATTTATAACTCTGCAGGTTTGTGAATTGCAGTGCCCTGAAGCTGCATTTTACAAGTCGCTTTTTTGGGAGCCGGCCGCAAAAGCGCAGGATGGCTTCAGGCCCTGTTCTGGTTCCGGGGGGCAGGCTGAGCCTGTGGTTAATTCTTCTTCCTGATGGGAAAATAGAGTGACCTGTGCCTGTCCCAACACCAAGAGCTAGTCTCTCATTGGTTTCCCGTCTTCCCGTTCATCCTCAGGACAAATTGCAACCTGTACGGAACAGGAGGTTAAAGGTGCTGATGCTCCAAGTAGGGAGATTGCTAGTAAAGTGGCTGGAATGGCGAACACGAGCACAAGGAGGTGAGAAATGAGGTGCGTTTTAGAAACCTTTCCCCATCACACGGTGTACCATCTTCTGGGTTTCTCATGCATGTTTTCGATGTAGGAAGATGCCCTTGAACCTGGAGATTTGGGACCCATGCGATGGGTAGCACGCAGTATTACTTTAAAGGGTCTGCGTTTGCTCACCCAACCTCACCAAACCTCTCAGCCCCAAGAGTGTCCACCCTTATGTCTCATCCAGCTGTGGGTCTAGATATGGTCAATCCAGGTTGCATCACAGCCCCCGAACGAATTGTGTAAGAATTTCTCTCTCTTTCCCTGTCTTTGTTTCATGGGTTTTTAAAAGTAATTTATTTTTATAATGGGGTTTAGCTGCTTTTCACGGCTGTGTTTAGGCCGCTTTACACCCACTTGACACACTAACAGAGAGATATCAATACATTGGTTTTAAGATTATTACTAGTCAGATATATTCTTGTGCGGTGAATCGGGCGTGTTGAGTCCAGTTCTCTGAGCAAGGAGTAGGTCTTGTCTATTCCATATTGGGTTTATGGAACGGTATCTGAGCTAATTTGAAACTCTTGTTTTATGTATCACCCCACCTCACCTTTCCCGTTAAGCAGCCATAGTGTGTTTTCTGCATGTGTGACTCTGTTCTGTTTTGTAATTCAGTTCAAGTGTAACGGTTTTTACATTCCCTCTATAAGTGACACCTTATGAGAAGTGTCCTTTTCTGTGTGACTTATTTCACTTAGAATCGTCTTACCTAAATCCACTCATCATGCTGCTACTAGCCTTATGACATTGATTTCATGGCTGAGTGATATTCCATTGTACATAAGGACCACAACTTTTTTATCCATTTTTCGCTTTCCTGGGATATTTAAGGTGGAATGAAGTGGAGGTCCTTGTCAACAGAGCAGCGCTAAACTTTGGGGTGCTTGTGTCTTGCTGATTTTCAATTTTCCCACTTTATCCCCCCATGCGTAGAAGTGCCCTATGCTCTCTAAGCTGTGTTTTTTAGATATTTCAGGACACACCGTACACTTCTCCAGAGTGGCTGTTGGCAATTTACATCCCGCCCATCAGTGTAGCAAGGCTCCCATTTCTCCATGGCCTGTCCTGCATTTCTGGTTTTGACACCTTTTTCAGCATGTCCCTTTTGACCGATGGGAAGCGAGACTTCTTTGTAGCGCTGATTTGCCTTTCCAGGTTGCTTGGTTGGCCAAAAAGGGCGTATGCGTTTTTTCCTGAATATATTCAGGAAAAAACGCATACGCCCTTTTTGGCCAAGGGCGCCATTGTCAACGTTTTGCCGCTTTTCATGTGCTTTAAAGGCGATTCGAATCTACCTCCTGAAATCTGTTTCCTGCAATTCTGCCTTGATTTCAAATCCTCTTCTTTGCCTTCCCTCAATATATTTGTGGACGAGAGTTATCATTTATAACTCTGCAGGTTTGTGAATTGCAGTGCCCTGAATCTCCATTTTACAAGTCGCTTTTTTGGGAGCTGGCCGCAAAAGCGCAGGATGGCTTCAGGCCCTGTTCTGCTTCCGGGGGGCAGGCTGAGCCTGTGGTTAATTCTTCTTCCTGATGGGAAAATAGAGTGACCTGTGCCTGTCCCAACACCAAGAGCTAGTCTCTCATTGGTTCCCCGTCTTCCCGTTCATCCTCAGGACAAATTGCAACCTGTACGGAACAGGAGGTTAAAGGTGCTGATGCTCCAAGTAGGGAGATTGCTAGTAAAGTGGCTGGAATGGCGAACCCGAGCACAAGGAGGTGAGAAATGAGGTGCGTTTTAGAAACCTTTCCCCATCACACGGTGTACCATCTTCTGGGTTTCTCATGCATGTTTTCGATGTAGGAAGATTCCCTTGAACCTGGAGATTTGGGACCCATGCGATGGGTAGCACGCAGTATTACTTTAAAGGGTCTGCGTTTGCTCACCCAACCTCACCAAACCTCTCAGCCCCAAGAGTGTCCACCCTTATGTCTCATCCAGCTGTGGGTCTAGATATGGTCAATGCAGGTTGCATCACAGCCCCTGAACGAATTGTGTAAGAATTTCTCTCTCTTTCCCTGTCTTTGTTTCATGTGTTTTTAAAAGTAATTTATTTTTATAATGGGGTTTAGCTGCTTTTCACGGCTGTGTTTAGGCCGCTTTACACCCACTTGACACACTAACAGAGAGATATCAATACATAGGTTTTAAGATTATTAGTAGTCAGATATATTCTTGTGCGGTGAATCGGGCGTGTTGAGTCCAGTTCTCTGAGCAAGGAGTAGGTCTTGTCTATTACATATTGGGTTTATGGAACGGTATCTGAGCTAATTTGAAACTCTTGTTTTATGTATCACCCCACCTCACCTTTCCCGTTAAGCAGCCATAGTGTGTTTTCTGCATGTGTGACTCTGTTCTGTTTTGTAATTCAGTTCAAGTGTAACGGTTTTTACATTCCCTCTATAAGTGACACCTTATGAGAAGTGTCCTTTTCTGTGTGACTTATTTCACTTAGAATCGTCTTACCTAAATCCATTCATCATGCTGCTACTAGCCTTATGACATTGATTTCATGGCTGAGTGATAGTCCATTGTACATAAGGACCACAACTTTTTTATCCATTTTTCGCTTTCCTGGGATATTTAAGGTGGAATGAAGTGGAGGTCCTTGTCAACAGAGCAGCCCTAAACTTTCGGGTGCTTGTGTCTTGCTGATTTTCAATTTTCCCACTTTATCCCCCCATGCGTAGAAGTGCCCTATGCTCTCTAAGCTGTGTTTTTTAGATGTTTCAGGACACACCGTACACTTCTCCAGAGTGGCTGTTGGCAATTTACATCCCGCCCATCAGTGTAGCAAGGCTCCCATTTCTCCATGGCCTGTCCTGCATTTCTGGTTTTGACACTTTTTTCAGCATGTCCCTTTTGACCGATGGGAAGCGAGACTTCTTTGTAGCGCTGATTTGCCTTTCCAGGTTGCTTGGTTGGCCAAAAAGGGCGTATGCGTTTTTTCCTGAATATATTCAGGAAAAAAGGCATACGCCCTTTTTGGCCAAGGGCATCATTGTCAACGTTTTGCCGCTTTTCATGTGCTTTAAAGGCGATTCGAATCTACCTCTTGAAATCTGTTTCCTGCAATTCTGACTTGATTTCAAATCCTCTTCTTTGCCTTCCCTCAATATATTTGTGGACGAGAGTTATCATTTATAACTCTGCAGGTTTGTGAATTGCAGTGCCCTGAAGCTGCATTTTACAAGTCGCTTTTTTGGGAGCCGGCCGCAAAAGCGCAGGATGGCTTCAGGCCCTGTTCTGGTTCCGGGGGGCAGGCTGAGCCTGTGGTTAATTCTTCTTCCTGATGGGAAAATAGAGTGACCTGTGCCTGTCCCAACACCAAGAGCTAGTCTCTCATTGGTTTCCCGTCTTCCCGTTCATCCTCAGGACAAATTGCAACCTGTACGGAACAGGAGGTTAAAGGTGCTGATGCTCCAAGTAGGGAGATTGCTAGTAAAGTGGCTGGAATGGCGAACACGAGCACAAGGAGGTGAGAAATGAGGTGCGTTTTAGAAACCTTTCCCCATCACACGGTGTACCATCTTCTGGGTTTCTCATGCATGTTTTCGATGTAGGAAGATGCCCTTGAACCTGGAGATTTGGGACCCATGCGATGGGTAGCACGCAGTATTACTTTAAAGGGTCTGCGTTTGCTCACCCAACCTCACCAAACCTCTCAGCCCCAAGAGTGTCCACCCTTATGTCTCATCCAGCTGTGGGTCTAGATATGGTCAATCCAGGTTGCATCACAGCCCGCGAACGAATTGTGTAAGAATTTCTCTCTCTTTCCCTGTCTTTGTTTCATGGGTTTTTAAAAGTAATTTATTTTTATAATGGGGTTTAGCTGCTTTTCACGGCTGTGTTTAGGCCGCTTTACACCCACTTGACACACTAACAGAGAGATATCAATACATAGGTTTTAAGATTATTACTAGTCAGATATATTCTTGTGCGGTGAATCGGGCGTGTTGAGTCCAGTTCTCTGAGCAAGGAGTAGGTCTTGTCTATTCCATATTGGGTTTATGGAATGGTATCTGAGCTAATTTGAAACTCTTGTTTTATGTATCACCCCACCTCACCTTTCCCGTTAAGCAGCCATAGTGTGTTTTCTGCATGTGTGACTCTGTTCTGTTTTGTAATTCAGTTCAAGTGTAACGGTTTTTACATTCCCTCTATAAGTGACACCTTATGAGAAGTGTCCTTTTCTGTGTGACTTATTTCACTTAGAATCGTCTTACCTAAATCCACTCATCATGCTGCTACTAGCCTTATGACATTGATTTCATGGCTGAGTGATATTCCATTGTACATAAGGACCACAACTTTTTTATCCATTTTTCGCTTTCCTGGGATATTTAAGGTGGAATGAAGTGGAGGTCCTTGTCAACAGAGCAGCCCTAAACTTTCGGGTGCTTGTGTCTTGCTGATTTTCAATTTTCCCACTTTATCCCCCCATGCGTGGAAGTGCCCTATGCTCTCTAAGCTGTGTTTTTTAGATGTTTCAGGACACACCGTACACTTCTCCAGAGTGGCTGTTGGCAATTTACATCCCGCCCATCAGTGTAGCAAGGCTCCCATTTCTCCATGGCCTGTCCTGCATTTCTGGTTTTGACACCTTTTTCAGCATGTCCCTTTTGACCGATGGGAAGCGAGACTTCTTTGTAGCGCTGATTTGCCTTTCCAGGTTGCTTGGTTGGCCAAAAAGGGCGTATGCGTTTTTTCCTGAATATATTCAGGAAAAAACACATACGCCCTTTTTGGCCAAGGGCATCATTGTCAACGTTTTGCCGCTTTTCATGTGCTTTAAAGGCGATTCGAATCTACCTCCTGAAATCTATTTCCTGCAATTCTGCCTTGATTTCAAATCCTCTTCTTTGCCTTCCCTCAATATATTTGTGGACGAGAGTTATCATTTATAACTCTGCAGGTTTGTGAATTGCAGTGCCCTGAAGCTCCATTTTACAAGTCGCTTTTTTGGGAGTCGGCCGCAAAAGCGCAGGATGGCTTCAGGCCCTGTTCTGGTTCCGGGGGGCAGGCTGAGCCTGTGGTTAATTCTTCTTCCTGATGGGAAAATTGAGTGACCTGTGCCTGTCCCAACACCAAGAGCTAGTCTCTCATTGGTTCCCCGTCTTCCCGTTCATCCTCAGGACAAATTGCAACCTGTACGGAACAGGAGGTTAAAGGTGCTGATGCTCCAAGTAGGGAGATTGCTAGTAAAGTGGCTGGAATGGCGAACACGAGCACAAGGAGGTGAGAAATGAGGTGCGTTTTAGAAACCTTTCCCCATCACACGGTGTACCATCTTCTGGGTTTCTCATGCATGTTTTCGATGTAGGAAGATCCCCTTGAACCTGGAGATTTGGGACCCATGCGATGGGTAGCATGCAGTATTACTTTAAAGGGTCTGCGTTTGCTCACCCAACCTCACCAAACCTCTCAGCCCCAAGAGTGTCCACCCTTATGTCTCATCCAGCTGTGGGTCTAGATATGGTCAATCCAGGTTGCATCACAGCCCCCGAACGAATTGTGTAAGAATTTCTCTCTCTTTCCCTGTTTTTGTTTCATGGGTTTTTAAAAGTAATTTATTTTTATAATGGGGTTTAGCTGCTTTTCACGGCTGTGTTTAGGCCGCTTTACACCCACTTGACACACTAACAGAGAGATATCAATACATAGGTTTTAAGATTATTACTAGTCAGATATATTCTTGTGCGGTGAATCGGGCGTGTTGAGTCCAGTTCTCTGAGCAAGGAGTAGGTCTTGTCTATTCCATATTGGGTTTATGGAACCGTATCTGAGCTAATTTGAAACTCTTGTTTTATGTATCACCCCACCTCACCTTTCCCGTTAAGCAGCCATAGTGTGTTTTCTGCATGTGTGACTCTGTTCTGTTTTGTAATTCAGTTCAAGTGTAACGGTTTTTACATTCCCTCTATAAGTGACACCTTATGAGAAGTGTCCTTTTCTGTGTGACTTATTTCACTTAGAATCGTCTTACCTAAATCCACTCATCATGCTGCTACTAGCCTTATGACATTGATTTCATGGCTGAGTGATATTCCATTGTACATAAGGACCACAACTTTTTTATCCATTTTTCGCTTTCCTGGGATATTTAAGGTGGAATGAAGTGGAGGTCCTTGTCAACAGAGCAGCCCTAAACTTTCGGGTGCTTGTGTCTTGCTGATTTTCAATTTTCCCACTTTATCCCCCCATGCGTAGAAGTGCCCTATGCTCTCTAAGCTGTGTTTTTTAGATGTTTCAGGACACACCGTACACTTCTCCAGAGTGGCTGTTGGCAATTTACATCCCGCCCATCAGTGTAGCAAGGCTCCCATTTCTCCATGGCCTGTCCTGCATTTCTGGTTTTGACACCTTTTTCAGCATGTCCCTTTTGATCGATGGGAAGCGAGACTTCTTTGTAGCGCTGATTTGCCTTTCCAGGTTGCTTGGTTGGCCAAAAAGGGCGTATGCGTTTTTTCCTGAATATATTCAGGAAAAAACGCATACGCCCTTTTTGGCCAAGGGCATCATTGTCAACGTTTTGCCGCTTTTCATGTGCTTTAAAGGCGATTCGAATCTACCTCCTGAACTCTGTTTCCTGCAATTCTGCCTTGATTTCAAATCCTCTTCTTTGCCTTCCCTCAATATATTTGTGGACGAGAGTTATCATTTATAACTCTGCAGGTTTGTGAATTGCAGTGCCCTGAAGCTCCATTTTACAAGTCGCTTTTTTGGGAGTCGGCCGCAAAAGCGCAGGATGGCTTCAGGCCCTGTTCTGGTTCCGGGGGGCAGGCTGAGCCTGTGGTTAATTCTTCTTCCTGATGGGAAAATTGAGTGACCTGTGCCTGTCCCAACACCAAGAGCTAGTCTCTCATTGGTTCCCCGTCTTCCCGTTCATCCTCAGGACAAATTGCAACCTGTACGGAACAGGAGGTTAAAGGTGCTGATGCTCCAAGTAGGGAGATTGCTAGTAAAGTGGCTGGAATGGCGAACCCGAGCACAAGGAGATGAGAAATGCGGTGCGTTTTAGAAACCTTTCCCCATCACACGGTGTACCATCTTCTGGGTTTCTCATGCATGTTTTCGATGTAGGAAGATGCCCTTGAACCTGGAGATTTGGGACCCATGCGATGGGTAGCACGCAGTATTACTTTAAAGGGTCTGCGTTTGCTCACCCAACCTCACCAAACATCTCAGCCCCAAGAGTGTCCACCCTTATGTCTCATCCAGCTGTGGGTCTAGATATGGTCAATCCAGGTTGCATCACAGCCCCTGAACGAATTGTGTAAGAATTTCTCTCTATTTCCCTGTCTTTGTTTCATTGGTTTTTAAAAGTAATTTATTTTTATAATGGGGTTTAGCTGCTTTTCACGGCTGTGTTTATGCCGCCTTACACACACTTGACACACTAACAGAGAGATATCAATACATAGGTTTTAAGATTATTACTAGTCAGATATATTCTTGTGCGGTGAATCGGGCGTGTTGAGTCCAGTTCTCTGAGCAAGGAGTAGGTCTTGTCTATTACATATTGGGTTTATGGAACGGTATCTGAGCTAATTTGAAACTCTTGTTTTATGTATCACCCCACCTCACCTTTCCCGTTAAGCAGCCATAGTGTGTTTTCTGCATGTGTGACTCTGTTCTGTTTTGTAATTCAGTTCAAGTGTAACGGTTTTTACATTCCCTCTATAAGTGACACCTTATGAGAAGTGTCCTTTTCTGTGTGACTTATTTCACTTAGAATTGTCTTACATAAATCCATTCATCATGCTGCTACTAGCCTTATGACATTGATTTCATGGCTGAGTGATAGTCCATTGTACATAAGGACCACAACTTTTTTATCCATTTTTCGCTTTCCTGGGATATTTAAGGTGGAATGAAGTGGAGGTCCTTGTCAACAGAGCAGCCCTAAACTTTCGGGTGCTTGTGTCTTGCTGATTTTCAATTTTCCCACTTTATCCCCCCATGCGTAGAAGTGCCCTATGCTCTCTAAGCTGTGTTTTTTAGATGTTTCAGGACACACTGTACACTTCTCCAGAGTGGCTGTTGGCAATTTACATCCCGCCCATCAGTGTAGCAAGGCTCCCATTTCTCCATGGCCTGTCCTGCATTTCTGGTTTTGACACTTTTTTCAGCATGTCCCTTTTGACCGATGGGAAGCGAGACTTTTTGTAGCGCTGATTTGCCTTTCCAGGTTGCTTGGTTGGCCAAAAAGGGCGTATGCGTTTTTTCCTGAATATATTCAGGAAAAAACGCATACGCCCTTTTTGGCCAAGGGCACCATTGTCAACGTTTTGCCGCTTTTCATGTGCTTTAAAGGCGATTCGAATCTACCTCCTGAAATCTGTTTCCTGCAATTCTGCCTTGATTTCAAATCCTCTTCTTTGCCTTCCCTCAATATATTTGTGGACGAGAGTTATCATTTATAACTCTGCTGGTTTGTGAATTGCAGTGCCCTGAATCTCCATTTTACAAGTCGCTTTTTTGGGAGCTGGCCGCAAAAGCGCAGGATGGCTTCAGGCCCTGTTCTGCTTCCGGGGGGCAGGCTGAGCCTGTGGTTAATTCTTCTTCCTGATGGGAAAATAGAGTGACCTGTGCCTGTCCCAACACCAAGAGCTAGTCTCTCATTGGTTCCCCGTCTTCCCGTTCATCCTCAGGACAAATTGCAACCTGTACGGAACAGGAGGTTAAAGGTGCTGATGCTCCAAGTAGGGAGATTGCTAGTAAAGTGGCTGGAATGGCGAACACGAGCACAAGGAGGTGAGAAATGACGTGCGTTTTAGAAACCTTTCCCCATCACACGGTGTACCATCTTCTGGGTTTCTCATGCATGTTTTCGATGTAGGAAGATGCCCTTGAACCTGGAGATTTGGGACCCATGCGATGGGTAGCACGCAGTATTACTTTAAAGGGTCTGCGTTTGCTCACCCAACCTCACCAAACCTCTCAGCCCCAAGAGTGTCCACCCTTATGTCTCATCCAGCTGTGGGTCTAGATATGGTCAATCCAGGTTGCATCACAGCCCCTGAACGAATTGTGTAAGAATTTCTCTCTCTTTCCCTGTCTTTGTTTCATGTGTTTTTAAAAGTAATTTATTTTTATAATGGGGTTTAGCTGCTTTTCACGGCTGTGTTTAGGCCGCTTTACACCCACTTGACACACTAACAGAGAGATATCAATACATAGGTTTTAAGATTATTACTAGTCAGATATATTCTTGTGCGGTGAATCGGGCGTGTTGAGTCCAGTTCTCTGAGCAAGGAGTAGGTCTTGTCTATTACATATTGGGTTTATGGAACGGTATCTGAGCTAATTTGAAACTCTTGTTTTATGTATCACCCCACCTCACCTTTCCCGTTAAGCAGCCATAGTGTGTTTTCTGCATGTGTGACTCTGTTCTGTTTTGTAATTCAGTTCAAGTGTAACGGTTTTTACATTCCCTCTATAAGTGACACCTTATGAGAAGTGTCCTTTTCTGTGTGACTTATTTCACTTAGAATTGTCTTACCTAAATCCATTCATCATGCTGCTACTAGCCTTATGACATTGATTTCATGGCTGAGTGATAGTCCATTGTACATAAGGACCACAACTTTTTTATCCATTTTTCGCTTTCCTGGGATATTTAAGGTGGAATGAAGTGGAGGTCCTTGTCAACAGAGCAGCCCTAAACTTTCGGGTGCTTGTGTCTTGCTGATTTTCAATTTTCCCACTTTATCCCCCCATGCGTAGAAGTGCCCTATGCTCTCTAAGCTGTGTTTTTTAGATGTTTCAGGACACACCGTACACTTCTCCAGAGTGGCTGTTGGCAATTTACATCCCACCCATCAGTGTAGCAAGGCTCCCATTTCTCCATGGCCTGTCCTGCATTTCTGGTTTTGACACTTTTTTCAGCATGTCCCTTTTGACCGATGGGAAGCGAGACTTCTTTGTAGCGCTGATTTGCCTTTCCAGGTTGCTTGGTTGGCCAAAAAGGGCGTATGCGTTTTTTCCTGAATATATTCAGGAAAAAAGGCATACGCCCTTTTTGGCCAAGGGCATCATTGTCAACGTTTTGCCGCTTTTCATGTGCTTTAAAGGCGATTCGAATCTACCTCTTGAAATCTGTTTCCTGCAATTCTGACTTGATTTCAAATCCTCTTCTTTGCCTTCCCTCAATATATTTGTGGACGAGAGTTATCATTTATAACTCTGCAGGTTTGTGAATTGCAGTGCCCTGAAGCTGCATTTTACAAGTCGCTTTTTTGGGAGCCGGCCGCAAAAGCGCAGGATGGCTTCAGGCCCTGTTCTGGTTCCGGGTGGCAGGCTGAGCCTGTGGTTAATTCTTCTTCCTGATGGGAAAATAGAGTGACCTGTGCCTGTCCCAACACCAAGAGCTAGTCTCTCATTGGTTTCCCGTCTTCCCGTTCATCCTCAGGACAAATTGCAACCTGTACGGAACAGGAGGTTAAAGGTGCTGATGCTCCAAGTAGGGAGATTGCTAGTAAAGTGGCTGGAATGGCGAACACGAGCACAAGGAGGTGAGAAATGAGGTGCGTTTTAGAAACCTTTCCCCATCACACGGTGTACCATCTTCTGGGTTTCTCATGCATGTTTTCGATGTAGGAAGATGCCCTTGAACCTGGAGATTTGGGACCCATGCGATGGGTAGCACGCAGTATTACTTTAAAGGGTCTGCGTTTGCTCACCCAACCTCACCAAACCTCTCAGCCCCAAGAGTGTCCACCCTTATGTCTCATCCAGCTGTGGGTCTAGATATGGTCAATCCAGGTTGCATCACAGCCCCCGAACGAATTGTGTAAGAATTTCTCTCTCTTTCCCTGTTTTTGTTTCATGGGTTTTTAAAAGTAATTTATTTTTATAATGGGGTTTAGCTGCTTTTCACGGCTGTGTTTAGGCCGCTTTACACCCACTTGACACACTAACAGAGAGATATCAATACATAGGTTTTAAGATTATTACTAGTCAGATATATTCTTGTGCGGTGAATCGGGCGTGTTGAGTCCAGTTTTCTGAGCAAGGAGTAGGTCTTGTCTATTCCATATTGGGTTTATGGAACGGTATCTGAGCTAATTTGAAACTCTTGTTTTATGTATCACCCCACCTCACCTTTCCCGTTAAGCAGCCATAGTGTGTTTTCTGCATGTGTGACTCTGTTCTGTTTTGTAATTCAGTTCAAGTGTAACGGTTTTTACATTCCCTCTATAAGTGACACCTTATGAGAAGTGTCCTTTTCTGTGTGACTTATTTCACTTAGAATCGTCTTACCTAAATCCACTCATCATGCTGCTACTAGCCTTATGACATTGATTTCATGGCTGAGTGATATTCCATTGTACATAAGGACCACAACTTTTTTATCCATTTTTCGCTTTCCTGGGATATTTAAGGTGGAATGAAGTGGAGGTCCTTGTCAACAGAGCAGCCCTAAACTTTCGGGTGCTTGTGTCTTGCTGATTTTCAATTTTCCCACTTTATCCCCCCATGCGTAGAAGTGCCCTATGCTCTCTAAGCTGTGTTTTTTAGATGTTTCAGGACACACCGTACACTTCTCCAGAGTGGCTGTTGGCAATTTACATCCCGCCCATCAGTGTAGCAAGGCTCCCATTTCTCCATGGCCTGTCCTGCATTTCTGGTTTTGACACCTTTTTCAGCATGTCCCTTTTGACCGATGGGAAGCGAGACTTCTTTGTAGCGCTGATTTGCCTTTCCAGGTTGCTTGGTTGGCCAAAAAGGGCGTATGCGTTTTTTCCTGAATATATTCAGGAAAAAACGCATACGCCCTTTTTGGCCAAGGGCATCATTGTCAACGTTTTGCCGCTTTTCATGTGCTTTAAAGGCGATTCGAATCTACCTCTTGAAATCTGTTTCCTGCAATTCTGACTTGATTTCAAATCCTCTTCTTTGCCTTCCCTCAATATATTTGTGGACGAGAGTTATCATTTATAACTCTGCAGGTTTGTGAATTGCAGTGCCCTGAAGCTGCATTTTACAAGTCGCTTTTTTGGGAGCCGGCCGCAAAAGCGCAGGATGGCTTCAGGCCCTGTTCTGGTTCCGGGGGGCAGGCTGAGCCTGTGGTTAATTCTTCTTCCTGATGGGAAAATAGAGTGACCTGTGCCTGTCCCAACACCAAGAGCTAGTCTCTCATTGGTTTCCCGTCTTCCCGTTCATCCTCAGGACAAATTGCAACCTGTACGGAACAGGAGGTTAAAGGTGCTGATGCTCCAAGTAGGGAGATTGCTAGTAAAGTGGCTGGAATGGCGAACACGAGCACAAGGAGGTGAGAAATGAGGTGCGTTTTAGAAACCTTTCCCCATCACACGGTGTACCATCTTCTGGGTTTCTCATGCATGTTTTCGATGTAGGAAGATGCCCTTGAACCTGGAGATTTGGGACCCATGCGATGGGTAGCACGCAGTATTACTTTAAAGGGTCTGCGTTTGCTCACCCAACCTCACCAAACCTCTCAGCCCCAAGAGTGTCCACCCTTATGTCTCATCCAGCTGTGGGTCTAGATATGGTCAATCCAGGTTGCATCACAGCCCCCGAACGAATTGTGTAAGAATTTCTCTCTCTTTCCCTGTCTTTGTTTCATGGGTTTTTAAAAGTAATTTATTTTTATAATGGGGTTTAGCTGCTTTTCACGGCTGTGTTTAGGCCGCTTTACACCCACTTGACACACTAAGAGAGAGATATCAATACATAGGTTTTAAGATTATTACTAGTCAGATATATTCTTGTGCGGTGAATCGGGCGTGTTGAGTCCAGTTCTCTGAGCAAGGAGTAGGTCTTGTCTATTCCATATTGGGTTTATGGAACGGTATCTGAGCTAATTTGAAACTCTTGTTTTATGTATCACCCCACCTCACCTTTCCCGTTAAGCAGCCATAGTGTGTTTTCTGCATGTGTGACTCTGTTCTGTTTTGTAATTCAGTTCAAGTGTAACGGTTTTTACATTCCCTCTATAAGTGACACCTTATGAGAAGTGTCCTTTTCTGTGTGACTTATTTCACTTAGAATCGTCTTACCTAAATCCACTCATCATGCTGCTACTAGCCTTATGACATTGATTTCATGGCTGAGTGATAGTCCATTGTACATAAGGACCACAACTTTTTTATCCATTTTTCGCTTTCCTGGGATATTTAAGGTGGAATGAAGTGGAGGTCCTTGTCAACAGAGCAGCCCTAAACTTTCGGGTGCTTGTGTCTTGCTGATTTTCAATTTTCCCACTTTATCCCCCCATGCGTAGAAGTGCCCTATGCTCTCTAAGCTGTGTTTTTTAGATGTTTCAGGACACACCGTACACTTCTCCAGAGTGGCTGTTGGCAATTTACATCCCACCCATCAGTGTAGCAAGGCTCCCATTTCTCCATGGCCTGTCCTGCATTTCTGGTTTTGACACTTTTTTCAGCATGTCCCTTTTGACCGATGGGAAGCGAGACTTCTTTGTAGCGCTGATTTGCCTTTCCAGGTTGCTTGGTTGGCCAAAAAGGGCGTATGCGTTTTTTCCTGAATATATTCAGGAAAAAAGGCATACGCCCTTTTTGGCCAAGGGCATCATTGTCAACGTTTTGCCGCTTTTCATGTGCTTTAAAGGCGATTCGAATCTACCTCTTGAAATCTGTTTCCTGCAATTCTGACTTGATTTCAAATCCTCTTCTTTGCCTTCCCTCAATATATTTGTGGACGAGAGTTATCATTTATAACTCTGCAGGTTTGTGAATTGCAGTGCCCTGAAGCTGCATTTTACAAGTCGCTTTTTTGGGAGCCGGCCGCAAAAGCGCAGGATGGCTTCAGGCCCTGTTCTGGTTCCGGGTGGCAGGCTGAGCCTGTGGTTAATTCTTCTTCCTGATGGGAAAATAGAGTGACCTGTGCCTGTCCCAACACCAAGAGCTAGTCTCTCATTGGTTTCCCGTCTTCCCGTTCATCCTCAGGACAAATTGCAACCTGTACGGAACAGGAGGTTAAAGGTGCTGATGCTCCAAGTAGGGAGATTGCTAGTAAAGTGGCTGGAATGGCGAACACAAGCACAAGGAGGTGAGAAATGAGGTGCGTTTTAGAAACCTTTCCCCATCACACGGTGTACCATCTTCTGGGTTTCTCATGCATGTTTTCGATGTAGGAAGATGCCCTTGAACCTGGAGATTTGGGACCCATGCGATGGGTAGCACGCAGTATTACTTTAAAGGGTCTGCGTTTGCTCACCCAACCTCACCAAACCTCTCAGCCCCAAGAGTGTCCACCCTTATGTCTCATCCAGCTGTGGGTCTAGATATGGTCAATCCAGGTTGCATCACAGCCCCCGAACGAATTGTGTAAGAATTTCTCTCTCTTTCCCTGTCTTTGTTTCATGGGTTTTTAAAAGTAATTTATTTTTATAATGGGGTTTAGCTGCTTTTCACGGCTGTGTGTATGCCGCTTTACACCCACTTGACACACTAACAGAGAGATATCAATACATAGGTTTTAAGATTATTACTAGTCAGATATATTCTTGTGCGGTGAATCGGGCGTGTTGAGTCCAGTTCTCTGAGCAAGGAGTAGGTCTTGTCTATTCCATATTGGGTTTATGGAACGGTATCTGAGCTAATTTGAAACTCTTGTTTTATGTATCACCCCACCTCACCTTTCCCGTTAAGCAGCCATAGTGTGTTTTCTGCATGTGTGACTCTGTTCTGTTTTGTAATTCAGTTCAAGTGTAACGGTTTTTACATTCCCTCTATAAGTGACACCTTATGAGAAGTGTCCTTTTCTGTGTGACTTATTTCACTTAGAATCGTCTTACCTAAATCCACTCATCATGCTGCTACTAGCCTTATGACATTGATTTCATGGCTGAGTGATATTCCATTGTACATAAGGACCACAACTTTTTTATCCATTTTTCGCTTTCCTGGGATATTTAAGGTGGAATGAAGTGGAGGTCCTTGTCAACAGAGCAGCCCTAAACTTTCGGTTGCTTGTGTCTTGCTGGTTTTCAATTTTCCCACTTTATCCCCCCATGCGTAGAAGTGCCCTATGCTCTCTAAGCTGTGTTTTTTAGATGTTTCAGGACACACCGTACACTTCTCCAGAGTGGCTGTTGGCAATTTACATCCCGCCCATCAGTGTAGCAAGGCTCCCATTTCTCCATGGCCTGTCCTGCATTTCTGGTTTTGACACCTTTTTCAGCATGTCCCTTTTGACCGATGGGAAGCGAGACTTCTTTGTAGCGCTGATTTGCCTTTCCAGGTTGCTTGGTTGGCCAAAAAGGGCGTATGCGTTTTTTCCTGAATATATTCAGGAAAAAACGCATACGCCCTTTTTGGCCAAGGGCATCATTGTCAACGTTTTGCCGCTTTTCATGTGCTTTAAAGGCGATTCGAATCTACCTCCTGAAATCTATTTCCTGCAATTCTGCCTTGATTTCAAATCCTCTTCTTTGCCTTCCCTCAATATATTTGTGGACGAGAGTTATCATTTATAACTCTGCAGGTTTGTGAATTGCAGTGCCCTGAAGCTCCATTTTACAAGTCGCTTTTTTGGGAGTCGGCCGCAAAAGCGCAGGATGGCTTCAGGCCCTGTTCTGGTTCCGGGGGGCAGGCTGAGCCTGTGGTTAATTCTTCTTCCTGATGGGAAAATTGAGTGACCTGTGCCTGTCCCAACACCAAGAGCTAGTCTCTCATTGGTTCCCCGTCTTCCCGTTCATCCTCAGGACAAATTGCAACCTGTACAGAACAGGAGGTTAAAGGTGCTGATGCTCCAAGTAGGGAGATTGCTAGTAAAGTGGCTGGAATGGCGAACCCGAGCACAAGGAGATGAGAAATGCGGTGCGTTTTAGAAACCTTTCCCCATCACACGGTGTACCATCTTCTGGGTTTCTCATGCATGTTTTCGATGTAGGAAGATGCCCTTGAACCTGGAGATTTGGGACCCATGTGATGGGTAGCACGCAGTATTACTTTAAAGGGTCTGCGTTTGCTCACCCAACCTCACCAAACCTCTCAGCCCCAAGAGTGTCCACCCTTATGTCTCATCCAGCTGTGGGTCTAGATATGGTCAATGCAGGTTGCATCACAGCCCCTGAACGAATTGTGTAAGAATTTCTCTCTCTTTCCCTGTCTTTGTTTCATGTGTTTTTAAAAGTAATTTATTTTTATAATGGGGTATAGCTGCTTTTCACGGCTTTGTTTAGGCCGCTTTACACCCACTTGACACACTAACAGAGAGATATCAATACATAGGTTTTAAGATTATTAGTAGTCAGATATATTCTTGTGCGGTGAATCGGGCGTGTTGAGTCCAGTTCTCTGAGCAAGGAGTAGGTCTTGTCTATTCCATATTGGGTTTATGGAACGGTATCTGAGCTAATTTGAAACTCTTGTTTTATGTATCACCCCACCTCACCTTTCCCGTTAAGCAGCCATAGTGTGTTTTCTGCATGTGTGACTCTGTTCTGTTTTGTAATTCAGTTCAAGTGTAACGGTTTTTACATTCCCTCTATAAGTGACACCTTATGAGAAGTGTCCTTTTCTGTGTGACTTATTTCACTTAGAATCGTCTTACCTAAATCCACTCATCATGCTGCTACTAGCCTTATGACATTGATTTCATGGCTGAGTGATAGTCCATTGTACATAAGGACCACAACTTTTTTATCCATTTTTCGCTTTCCTGGGATATTTAAGGTGGAATGAAGTGGAGGTCCTTGTCAACAGAGGAGCCCTAAACTTTCGGGTGCTTGTGTCTTGCTGATTTTCAATTTTCCCACTTTATCCCCCCATGAGTAAAAGTTCCCTATGCTCTCTAAGCTGTGTTTTTTAGATGTTTCAGGACACACCGTACACTTCTCCAGAGTGGCTGTTGGAAATTTACATCCCGCCCATCAGTGTAGCAAGGCTCCCATTTCTCCATGGCCTGTCCTGCATTTCTGGTTTTGACACCTTTTTCAGCATGTCCCTTTTGATCGATGGGAAGCGAGACTTCTTTGTAGCGCTGATTTGCCTTTCCAGGTTGCTTGGTTGGCCAAAAAGGGCGTATGCGTTTTTTCCTGAATATATTCAGGAAAAAACGCATACGCCCTTTTTGGCCAAGGGCATCATTGTCAAAGTTTTGCCGCTTTTCATGTGCTTTAAAGGCGATTCGAATCTACCTCCTGAACTCTGTTTCCTGCAATTCTGCCTTGATTTCAAATCCTCTTCTTTGCCTTCCCTCAATATATTTGTGGACGAGAGTTATCATTTATAACTCTGCAGGTTTGTGAATTGCAGTGCCCTGAAGCTCCATTTTACAAGTCGTTTTTTGTGAGTCGGCCGCAAAAGCGCAGGATGGCTTCAGGCCCTGTTCTGGTTCCGGGGGGCAGGCTGAGCCTGTGGTTAATTCTTCTTCCTGATGGGAAAATTGAGTGACCTGTGCCTGTCCCAACACCAAGAGCTAGTCTCTCATTGGTTCCCCGTCTTCCCGTTCATCCTCAGGACAAATTGCAACCTGTACGGAACAGGAGGTTAAAGGTGCTGATGCTCCAAGTAGGGAGATTGCTAGTAAAGTGGCTGGAATGGCGAACCCGAGCACAAGGAGATGAGAAATGAGGTGCGTTTTAGAAACCTTTCCCCATCACACGGTGTACCATCTTCTGGGTTTCTCATGCATGTTTTCGATGTAGGAAGATGCCCTTGAACCTGGAGATTTGGGACCCATGCGATGGGTAGCACGCAGTATTACTTTAAAGGGTCTGCGTTTGCTCACCCAACCTCACCAAACATCTCAGACCCAAGAGTGTCCACCCTTATGTCTCATCCAGCTGTGGGTCTAGATATGGTCAATGCAGGTTGCATCACAGCCCCTGAACGAATTGTGTAAGAATTTCTCTCTATTTCCCTGTCTTTGTTTCATGGGTTTTTAAAAGTAATTTATTTTTATAATGGGGTTTAGCTGCTTTTCACGGCTGTGTTTATGCCGCCTTACACACACTTGACACACTAACAGAGAGATATCAATACATAGGTTTTAAGATTATTACTAGTCAGATATATTCTTGTGCGGTGAATCGGGCGTGTTGAGTCCAGTTCTCTGAGCAAGGAGTAGGTCTTGTCTATTCCATATTGGGTTTATGGAACGGTATCTGAGCTAATTTGAAACTCTTGTTTTATGTATCACCCCACCTCACCTTTCCCGTTAAGCAGCCATAGTGTGTTTTCTGCATGTGTGACTCTGTTCTGTTTTGTAATTCAGTTCAAGTGTAACGGTTTTTACATTCCCTCTATAAGTGACACCTTATGAGAAGTGTCCTTTTCTGTGTGACTTATTTCACTTAGAATCGTCTTACCTAAATCCACTCATCATGCTGCTACTAGCCTTATGACATTGATTTCATGGCTGAGTGATAGTCCATTGTACATAAGGACCACAACTTTTTTATCCATTTTTCGCTTTCCTGGGATATTTAAGGTGGAATGAAGTGGAGGTCCTTGTCAACAGAGCAGCCCTAAACTTTCGGGTGCTTGTGTCTTGCTGATTTTCAATTTTCCCACTTTATCCCCCCATGCGTAGAAGTGCCCTATGCTCTCTAAGCTGTGTTTTTTAGATGTTTCAGGACACACCGTACACTTCTCCAGAGTGGCTGTTGGCAATTTACATCCCGCCCATCAGTGTAGCAAGGCTCCCATTTCTCCATGGCCTGTCCTGCATTTCTGGTTTTGACACTTTTTTCAGCATGGCCCTTTTGACCTATGGGAAGCGAGACTTCTTTGTAGCGCTGATTTGCCTTTCCAGGTTGCTTGGTTGGCCAAAAAGGGCGTATGCGTTTTTTCCTGAATATATTCAGGAAAAAACGCATACGCCCTTTTTGGCCAAGGGCATCATTGTCAACGTTTTGCCGCTTTTCATGTGCTTTAAAGGCGATTCGAATCTACCTCCTGAAATCTGTTTCCTGCAATTCTGCATTGATTTCAAATCCTCTTCTTTGCCTTCCCTCAATATATTTGTGGACGAGAGTTATCATTTATAACTCTGCAGGTTTGTGAATTGCAGTGCCCTGAAGCTCCATTTTACAAGTCGCTTTTTTGGGAGCCGGCCGCAAAAGCGCAGGATGGCTTCAGGCCCTGTTCTGGTTCCGGGGTGCAGGCTGAGCCTGTGGTTAATTCTTCTTCCTGATGGGAAAATAGCGTGACCTGTGCCTGTCCCAACACCAAGAGCTAGTCTCTCATTGGTTCCCCGTCTTCCCGTTCATCCTCAGGACAAATTGCAACCTGTACGGAACAGGAGGTTAAAGGTGCTGATGCTCCAAGTAGGGAGATTGCTAGTAAAGTGGCTGGAATGGCGAACCCGAGCACAAGGAGATGAGAAATGAGGTGCGTTTTAGAAACCTTTCCCCATCACACGGTGTACCATCTTCTGGGTTTCTCATGCATGTTTTCGATGTAGGAAGATGCCCTTGAACCTGGAGATTTGGGACCCATGCGATGGGTAGCACGCTGTATTACTTTAAAGGGTCTGCGTTTGCTCACCCAACCTCACCAAACCTCTCAGCCCCAAGAGTGTCCACCCTTATGTCTCATCCAGCTGTGGGTCTAGATATGGTCAATCCAGGTTGCATCACAGCCCCTGAACGAATTGTGTAAGAATTTCTCTCTCTTTCCCTGTCTTTGTTTCATGGGTTTTTAAAAGTAATTTATTTTTATAATGGGGTTTAGCTGCTTTTCACGGCTGTGTTTATGCCGCTTTACACCCACTTGACACACTAACAGAGAGATATCAATACATAGGTTTTAAGATTATTACTAGTCAGATATATTCTTGTGCGGTGAATCGGGCGTGTTGAGTCCAGTTCTCTGAGCAAGGAGTAGGTCTTGTCTATTTCATATTGGGTTTATGGAACGGTATCTGAGCTAATTTGAAACTCTTGTTTTATGTATCACCCCACCTCACCTTTCCCGTTAAGCAGCCATAGTGTGTTTTCTGCATGTGTGACTCTGTTCTGTTTTGTAATTCAGTTCAAGTGTAACGGTTTTTACATTCCCTCTATAAGTGACACCTTATGAGAAGTGTCCTTTTCTGTGTGACTTATTTCACTTAGAATCGTCTTACCTAAATCCACTCATCATGCTGCTACTAGCCTTATGACATTGATTTCATGGCTGAGTGATATTCCATTGTACATAAGGACCACAACTTTTTTATCCATTTTTCGCTTTCCTGGGATATTTAAGGTGGAAGGAAGTGGAGGTCCTTGTCAACAGAGCAGCCCTAAACTTTGGGGTGCTTGTGTCTTGCTGATTTTCAATTTTCCCACTTTATCCCCCCATGCGTGGAAGTGCCCTATGCTCTCTAAGCTGTGTTTTTTAGATGTTTCAGGACACACCGTACACTTCTCCAGAGTGGCTGTTGGCAATTTACATCCCGCCCATCAGTGTAGCAAGGCTCCCATTTCTCCATGGCCTGTCCTGCATTTCTGGTTTTGACACTTTTTTCAGCATGGCCCTTTTGACCGATGGGAAGCGAGACTTCTTTGTCGCGCTGATTTGCCTTTCCAGGTTGCTTGGTTGGCCAAAAAGGGCGTATGCGTTTTTTCCTGAATGTATTCAGGAAAAAACGCATACGCCCTTTTTGGCCAAGGGCATCATTGTCAACGTTTTGCCGCTTTTCATGTGCTTTAAAGGCGATTCGAATCTACCTCCTGAAATCTGTTTCCTGCAATTCTGCCTTGATTTCAAATCCTCTTCTTTGCCTTCCCTCAATATATTTGTGGATGAGAGTTATCATTTATAACTCTGCAGGTTTGTGAATTGCAGTGCCCTGAAGCTCCATTTTACAAGTCGGTTTTTTGGGAGCTGGCCGCAAAAGCACAGGACGGCATCAGGCCCTATTCTGGTTCCGGGCGACAGGCTGAGCCTGTGGTTAATTCTTCTTCCTGATGGGAAAATAGAGTGACCTGTGCCTGTCCCAACACCTAGAGCTACTCTCTCATTGGCTCCCCGTCTTCCCGTTCATCCTCAGGACAAATTGCAACCTGTACGGAACAGGAGGTTACAGGTGCTGATTCTCCAAGGAGGGAGATTGCTAGTAAAGCGGCTGGAATGGCGACCCCGAGCACAAGGAGATGAGAAATGAGGTGCGTTTTAGAAACCTTTCCCGGTCACACGGTCTACCACCTTCTGGGTTTCTCATGCATGTTTTCGATGTAGGAAGATGCCCTTGAACCTGTAGATTTGGGACCCATGGGATGGGTAACAGGCAGTAGTACTTTAAAGGCTCTGTTTTGCTCACCCAACCTCACCAAATCTCTCAGCCCCGAGAGTATCCACCCTTACGTCTCATCCAGCTGTGGGTCTAGATATGGTCAATCCAGGTGGCATCGCAGCCCCTGAACGAATTTTTTAAGAATTTCTCTGTCTTTCACTGTCTTTGTTTCACGGGTTTTTAAAATTAATTTATTTTTATAATGGGGTTTAGCTGCTTTTCACGGCTGTGTTTATGCTGCTTTACACCCACTTGACTCACATCCAGAGAGATATCAATACATAGGTTTTAAGATTCTTACTAATCAGATATATTCTTGTGCGGTCAATAGGGGGTGTTGAGTCCAGTTCACTGAGCAAGGAGTAGGTCTTTCTATTACATATTAGGTTTATGGAACGGTATCTCAGCTAATTTGAAACCCTTGTTTTATGCATCACCCCACATCACCTTTCCCGTTAAGCAGCCATAGTGTGTTTTCTAAACGTGTGACTCTGTTCTGTTTTGTAATTCAGTTCAAGTGTAGCGGTTTTTACATTCTCTCTATAAGTGATAGGTTATGATACGTGTCTTTTTCTGTGTGACTTATTTCACTTAGTATCGTCGTACCTAAATCCACTCATCATGCTGCTACTAGCCTTATGACATTGATTTCATGGCTGAGTGATATTCCATTGTACATAAGGACCAACACTTCTTTATCCATTTTTCTCTTTCCTGGGATATTTAAGGTGTCATGAAGTGGAGGTTCTTGTCAACAGAGCAGCCCTAAACTTTGGAGTGCCTGTGTCTTGCTGATTTTTAGTTTTCCCAATTTATTCGCCCGTGAGGGGAAGTGCCCTATACGCTCTAAGCTCTGTTTTTTCGATGTTTCAGGACACACCGTACACTTCTCCAGAGTGGCTGTTGGCAATTTACATCCTGCCCATCAGCGTAGCAAGGCTCCCATTTCTCCATGGCCTGTCCTGCATTTCTGGTTTTGACACTTTTTTCAGCATGGCACTTTTGACCGATGGGAAGCGAGACTTCTTTGTAGCGCTGATTTGCCTTTCCTGGTTGCTTTGTTGGCCAAAAAGGGCGTATGCTATTTTTCCTGAATATATTCAGGAAAAAACGCATACGCCCTTTTTGGCCAAGGGCATCATTATCGACGTTTTGCCGCTTCTCATGTGCTTTAAAGGCAATTCGAATCTACCTCCTGAAATCTGTTTCCTGCAATTCTGCCTTGATTTCAAATCGTCTTCTTTGCCTTCCCTCAAGATATTTGTGGACGAGAGTTATCATTTATAACTCTGCAGGTTTGTGAATTGCAGTGCCCCTGCGCTCCATTTTACAACTCGCTTTTTTGGGAGCTGGCCGCAAATGCGCAGGATGGCCTCAGGCACTATTCTGGTTCCGGGCGGCAGGCTGAGCTTGCGGTTAATTCTTCTTCCTGATGGGAAAATAGAGTGACCTGTGCCTGTCCCAACACCTAGAGCTAGTCTCTCATTGGCTACCCCTCTTCCCGTTCATCCTCAGGACAAATTGCAAGCTGTACGGAACAGGAGGTTAAAGGTGCTGATGCTCCAAGTAGGGAGATTGCTAGTAAAGTGGCTGGAATGGCGAACCCGAGCACAAGGAGATGAGAAATGAGGTGCGTTTTAGAAACCTTTCCCCATCACACGGTGTACCATCTTCTGGGTTTCTCATGCATGTTTTCGATGTAGGAAGATGCCCTTGAACCTGGAGATTTGGGACCCATGCGATGGGTAGCACGCAGTATTACTTTAAAGGGTCTGCGTTTGCTCACCCAACCTCACCAAACATCTCAGCCCCAAGAGTGTCCACCCTTATGTCTCATCCAGCTGTGGGTCTAGATATGGTCAATGCAGGTTGCATCACAGCCCCTGAACGAATTGTGTAAGAATTTCTCTCTATTTCCCTGTCTTTGTTTCATGGGTTTTTAAAAGTAATTTATTTTTATAATGGGGTTTAGCTGCTTTTCACGGCTGTGTTTATGCCGCCTTACACACACTTGACACACTAACAGAGAGATATCAATACATAGGTTTTAAGATTATTACTAGTCAGATATATTCTTGTGCGGTGAATCGGGCGTGTTGAGTCCAGTTCTCTGAGCAAGGAGTAGGTCTTGTCTATTCCATATTGGGTTTATGGAACGGTATCTGAGCTAATTTGAAACTCTTGTTTTATGTATCACCCCACCTCACCTTTCCCGTTAAGCAGCCATAGTGTGTTTTCTGCATGTGTGACTCTGTTCTGTTTTGTAATTCAGTTCAAGTGTAACGGTTTTTACATTCCCTCTATAAGTGACACCTTATGAGAAGTGTCCTTTTCTGTGTGACTTATTTCACTTAGAATCGTCTTACCTAAATCCACTCATCATGCTGCTACTAGCCTTATGACATTGATTTCATGGCTGAGTGATAGTCCATTGTACATAAGGACCACAACTTTTTTATCCATTTTTCGCTTTCCTGGGATATTTAAGGTGGAATGAAGTGGAGGTCCTTGTCATAAGAGCAGCCCTAAACTTTGGGGTGCTTGTGTCTTGCTGATTTTCAATTTTCCCACTTTATCCCCCCATGCGTGGAAGTGCCCTATGCTCTCTAAGCTGTGTTTTTTAGATGTTTCAGGACACACCGTTCACTTCTCCAGAGTGGCTGTTGGCAATTTACATCCCGCCCATCAGTGTAGCAAGGCTCCCATTTCTCCATGGCCTGTCCTGCATTTCTGGTTTTGACACTTTTTTCAGCATGGCCCTTTTGACCTATGGGAAGCGAGACTTCTTTGTAGCGCTGATTTGCCTTTCCAGGATGCTTGGTTGGCCAAAAAGGGCGTATGCGTTTTTTCCTGAATATATTCAGGAAAAAACGCATACGCCCTTTTTGGCCAAGGGCATCATTGTCAACGTTTTGCCGCTTTTCATGTGCTTTAAAGGCGATTCGAATCTACCTCCTGAAATCTGTTTCCTGCAATTCTGCATTGATTTCAAATCCTCTTCTTTGCCTTCCCTCAATATATTTGTGGAAGAGAGTTATCATTTATAACTGTGCAGGTTTGTGAATTGCAGTGCCCTGAAGCTCCATTTTACAAGTCGCTTTTTTGGGAGCCGGCCGCAAAAGCGCAGGATGGCTTCAGGCCCTGTTCTGTTTCCGGGGGGCAGGCTGAGCCTGTGGTTAATTCTTCTTCCTGATGGGAAAATAGCGTGACCTGTGCCTGTCCCAACACCAAGAGCTAGTCTCTCATTGGTTCCCCGTCTTCCCGTTCATCCTCAGGACAAATTGCAACCTGTACGGAACAGGAGGTTAAAGGTGCTGATGCTCCAAGTAGGGAGATTGCTAGTAAAGTGGCTGGAATGGCGAACCCGAGCACAAGGAGATGAGAAATGAGGTGCGTTTTAGAAACCTTTCCCCATCACACGGTGTACCATCTTCTGGGTTTCTCATGCATGTTTTCGATGTAGGAAGATGCCCTTGAACCTGGAGATTTGGGACCCATGCGATGGGTAGCACGCTGTATTACTTTAAAGGGTCTGCGTTTGCTCACCCAACCTCACCAAACCTCTCAGCCCCAAGAGTGTCCACCCTTATGTCTCATCCAGCTGTGGGTCTAGATATGGTCAATCCAGGTTGCATCACAGCCCCTGAACGAATTGTGTAAGAATTTCTCTCTCTTTCCCTGTCTTTGTTTCATGGGTTTTTAAAAGTAATTTATTTTTATAATGGGGTTTAGCTGCTTTTCACGGCTGTGTTTATGCCGCTTTACACCCACTTGACACACTAACAGAGAGATATCAATACATAGGTTTTAAGATTATTACTAGTCAGATATATTCTTGTGCGGTGAATCGGGCGTGTTGAGTCCAGTTCTCTGAGCAAGGAGTAGGTCTTGTCTATTTCATATTGGGTTTATGGAACGGTATCTGAGCTAATTTGAAACTCTTGTTTTATGTATCACCCCACCTCACCTTTCCCGTTAAGCAGCCATAGTGTGTTTTCTGCATGTGTGACTCTGTTCTGTTTTGTAATTCAGTTCAAGTGTAACGGTTTTTACATTCCCTCTATAAGTGACACCTTATGAGAAGTGTCCTTTTCTGTGTGACTTATTTCACTTAGAATCGTCTTACCTAAATCCACTCATCATGCTGCTACTAGCCTTATGACATTGATTTCATGGCTGAGTGATATTCCATTGTACATAAGGACCACAACTTTTTTATCCATTTTTCGCTTTCCTGGGATATTTAAGGTGGAAGGAAGTGGAGGTCCTTGTCAACAGAGCAGCCCTAAACTTTGGGGTGCTTGTGTCTTGCTGATTTTCAATTTTCCCACTTTATCCCCCCATGCGTGGAAGTGCCCTATGCTCTCTAAGCTGTGTTTTTTAGATGTTTCAGGACACACCGTACACTTCTCCAGAGTGGCTGTTGGCAATTTACATCCCGCCCATCAGTGTAGCAAGGCTCCCATTTCTCCATGGCCTGTCCTGCATTTCTGGTTTTGACACTTTTTTCAGCATGGCCCTTTTGACCGATGGGAAGCGAGACTTCTTTGTCGCGCTGATTTGCCTTTCCAGGTTGCTTGGTTGGCCAAAAAGGGCGTATGCGTTTTTTCCTGAATGTATTCAGGAAAAAACGCATACGCCCTTTTTGGCCAAGGGCATCATTGTCAACGTTTTGCCGCTTTTCATGTGCTTTAAAGGCGATTCGAATCTACCTCCTGAAATCTGTTTCCTGCAATTCTGCCTTGATTTCAAATCCTCTTCTTTGCCTTCCCTCAATATATTTGTGGATGAGAGTTATCATTTATAACTCTGCAGGTTTGTGAATTGCAGTGCCCTGAAGCTCCATTTTACAAGTCGGTTTTTTGGGAGCTGGCCGCAAAAGCACAGGACGGCATCAGGCCCTATTCTGGTTCCGGGCGACAGGCTGAGCCTGTGGTTAATTCTTCTTCCTGATGGGAAAATAGAGTGACCTGTGCCTGTCCCAACACCTAGAGCTACTCTCTCATTGGCTCCCCGTCTTCCCGTTCATCCTCAGGACAAATTGCAACCTGTACGGAACAGGAGGTTACAGGTGCTGATTCTCCAAGGAGGGAGATTGCTAGTAAAGCGGCTGGAATGGCGACCCCGAGCACAAGGAGATGAGAAATGAGGTGCGTTTTAGAAACCTTTCCCGGTCACACGGTCTACCACCTTCTGGGTTTCTCATGCATGTTTTCGATGTAGGAAGATGCCCTTGAACCTGTAGATTTGGGACCCATGGGATGGGTAACAGGCAGTAGTACTTTAAAGGCTCTGTTTTGCTCACCCAACCTCACCAAATCTCTCAGCCCCGAGAGTATCCACCCTTACGTCTCATCCAGCTGTGGGTCTAGATATGGTCAATCCAGGTGGCATCGCAGCCCCTGAACGAATTTTTTAAGAATTTCTCTGTCTTTCACTGTCTTTGTTTCACGGGTTTTTAAAATTAATTTATTTTTATAATGGGGTTTAGCTGCTTTTCACGGCTGTGTTTATGCTGCTTTACACCCACTTGACTCACATCCAGAGAGATATCAATACATAGGTTTTAAGATTCTTACTAATCAGATATATTCTTGTGCGGTCAATAGGGGGTGTTGAGTCCAGTTCACTGAGCAAGGAGTAGGTCTTTCTATTACATATTAGGTTTATGGAACGGTATCTCAGCTAATTTGAAACCCTTGTTTTATGCATCACCCCACATCACCTTTCCCGTTAAGCAGCCATAGTGTGTTTTCTAAACGTGTGACTCTGTTCTGTTTTGTAATTCAGTTCAAGTGTAGCGGTTTTTACATTCTCTCTATAAGTGATAGGTTATGATACGTGTCTTTTTCTGTGTGACTTATTTCACTTAGTATCGTCGTACCTAAATCCACTCATCATGCTGCTACTAGCCTTATGACATTGATTTCATGGCTGAGTGATATTCCATTGTACATAAGGACCAACACTTCTTTATCCATTTTTCTCTTTCCTGGGATATTTAAGGTGTCATGAAGTGGAGGTTCTTGTCAACAGAGCAGCCCTAAACTTTGGAGTGCCTGTGTCTTGCTGATTTTTAGTTTTCCCAATTTATTCGCCCGTGAGGGGAAGTGCCCTATACGCTCTAAGCTCTGTTTTTTCGATGTTTCAGGACACACCGTACACTTCTCCAGAGTGGCTGTTGGCAATTTACATCCTGCCCATCAGCGTAGCAAGGCTCCCATTTCTCCATGGCCTGTCCTGCATTTCTGGTTTTGACACTTTTTTCAGCATGGCACTTTTGACCGATGGGAAGCGAGACTTCTTTGTAGCGCTGATTTGCCTTTCCTGGTTGCTTTGTTGGCCAAAAAGGGCGTATGCTATTTTTCCTGAATATATTCAGGAAAAAACGCATACGCCCTTTTTGGCCAAGGGCATCATTATCGACGTTTTGCCGCTTCTCATGTGCTTTAAAGGCAATTCGAATCTACCTCCTGAAATCTGTTTCCTGCAATTCTGCCTTGATTTCAAATCGTCTTCTTTGCCTTCCCTCAAGATATTTGTGGACGAGAGTTATCATTTATAACTCTGCAGGTTTGTGAATTGCAGTGCCCCTGGGCTCCATTTTACAACTCGCTTTTTTGGGAGCTGGCCGCAAATGCGCAGGATGGCCTCAGGCACTATTCTGGTTCCGGGCGGCAGGCTGAGCTTGCGGTTAATTCTTCTTCCTGATGGGAAAATAGAGTGACCTGTGCCTGTCCCAACACCTAGAGCTAGTCTCTCATTGGCTACCCCTCTTCCCGTTCATCCTCAGGACAAATTGCAAGCTGTACGGAACAGGAGGTTAAAGGTGCTGATTCTCCAAGGAGGGAGATTGCTAGTAAAGCGGCTGGAATGGCGAACCCGAGCACAAGGAGATGAAAAATGAGGTGCGTTTTAGAAACGTTTCCCGGTCACACGGTCTACCACCTTCTGGGTTTCTCATGCATGTTTTCGATGTAGGAAGATGCCCTTGAACCTGGAGATTTGGGACCCATGGGATGGGTAACAGGCAGTAGTACTTTAAAGGCTCTGCGTTTGCTCCCCCTACCTCACCAAAGCTCTCAGCCCCAAGAGTGTCCACCCTTACGTCTCATCCAGCTGTGGGTCTAGATATGGTCAATCCAGGTGGCATCACAGCCTCTGAATGAATTGTATAAGAATTTCTCTCTCTTTCACTGTCTTTGTTTCATGGGGTTTTAAAAGTTCTTTGTTTTTATAGTGGGGTTAACTTCTTTTCACTGCTGTGTTTATGCCGCTTTACACCCCCTTGACACACTTACAGACAGATATCAATACATAGGTTTTAAGATTCTTACTAGTCAGATATGTTCTTGTGCCGTGAATAGGGGGTGTTTAGTCCAGTTCACTGAGCAAGGAGTAGGTCTTGTCTATTACATATTGTGTTTATGGAACGTTATCTGAGCTAATTTGAAATCCTTGTTTTATGCATCACCCCACCTCACCTTTCCCGTTAAGCATCCATAGTGTGTTTTCTAAATGTGTGACTCTGTTCTGTTTTGTAATTCCGTTCAAGTGTAGCGGTTTTTACATTCCCTCTGTTAGTGATATCTTATGATAAGTGTCTTTTTCTGTGTGACTTATTTCACTTCGAATCCTCGTACCTAAATCCACTCATCATGCTGCTACTAGCCTTATGATATTGATTTCACCCTCGATTGATATTCCATTTTACATATGGAGCACAACTTCTTTATCCATTTTTCTCTTTCGTGGGATATTTAAGGTAGAATTAAGTGGAGGTTCTTGTCAACAGAGCAGCCCTAAAATTTGGGGTGCCTGTGTTTTGCTGATTTTTAATTTTCCCAATTTATACGCCCATGAGTGGATGTGCCCCTTTCTCTCTAGCTGTGTTTTTTAGATGTTTTAGGAAACACCATACCCTCCTCCAGAGTCGTCATTGGCAATTTACATCCCACCCATCAGTGTAACAGGGCTCCCTTTCCTCCCTGTCCTCTCCTGCATTTCTTCTTTTTACACTTTTTTAGGAAGGCCATTTTGACCGATGGGAAGTCAGACTTCTTTGTAGTGCTGAATTGCATTTCCGGCTTGCTTGGTTGGCCAAAAGGGGCCTATGGTTTTTTTCCTGAATTCATACAGAAAAAAACGCATATGCTCTTTTTGTCCAAGTGCATCATTGTCGGGTCTGAAGTGTCGGGTGTGGGTCCTCTGCATGTGGAAACCTAGGAGCAAGTGAAATTAGACAAAGCACAAAGGAAAAAATGGTTAGACTTTATTTTATTGCCCAGATTCTATTGTTATCTCCCAGGAATTTTTAATGGGCTTTGCCAGTGACAAAGCCCTCCTCTGCCTTTTGTCCCATTCCTCATTCTTGGGGCGCTGAGGGTGCAGACACGTCTTCTGTAAATGCTTCATGCTGAGTTGGGTGTCCTCATTCCCGGGGGGAGGGGCAGGACTTCTCCCCAGCAGCCTCCAGGTGAGGTTGATTGTCCGCAGGCCTCCTCCCTCACTGCTCGTCTGCCTGAGCACCAGCATTGGCAGTTTTATAGATTCTAATGACCTTTAAGGGTCCAGGAAAGAGATGTGCAGAGACGCTGGGGGGGTGGGCGGTTTTACCCTGCTCCACATTGGTTTGGCCCCCTTAGGCTGACGGTTTCTGCCAGCCTAGATGCTCTGACCAGTAGTCTGCGCTTTCTTCAGTTAGGCCTCTGAATTAACGTACAAACAGCACCAGGTGTCAGAGCCCTGCTTGCTCAACTCCCAGACAGTCCAGGGCCGGTGGTGATCCAGGACCATGACGGCCACTCAGTCAACGGCCTTTTGAAGTAGCCAGGAGTACAGCCGGTCTCACTGGCCGCCGTCACCGCGGTGTCTGTAGGCTTTTCTATGGTGGCAGCGTTATTTACGGTTCCCCTGCCAAGTTTATTAGCTCCGCTCTGGGTGCAGTAAGTCCTGTAAGCAATAGTCTGTTCTTTTGGGGCACACTCTTGTTGTTTCCTGAGAGAAGCTCCAGGTCAAGTGATGGTCACACGAGTCGTCATGGGGGCCCATTGCCCCAAGTTGTCTCTCTGGAGGTTGGTGTTGGAGGGCCTCCTCACTCGAGGTCATTGTGCCCACGGAGCAATCCCTGCAACTTCAGGGCATGGTGGGTGGTTAGGATCACCAAGTGGCGTCCTTTTCCCTTAGGAGGGAGCTGGCCTTGCGGGCTGCTGATTTCCAGGTTTTTAGATACCCCCAGTATCCTGGTCGAATGGGGTGGCTGGCCAATGCCTGGAGGGCATTCTTGCATTGTTCCATTTCAAGTGGTCCCAGTTTTTGCACTAATACTCCAAGGGCGATTCACCTTGGACCAGGAATGTAAAGGTCAAAGGGTTTAGCTAACTTAGGGAGGTCCAGGGCCAGGGTCTGAATTGACTGCTCTTTCCAATCTTGAAAGGCCGCTTCTGGATTCTATTCAAAAGGATCATCATCTTTTCCTTTCAGTGTTTCATATAGAGGCCCAGCTATTAGACTGTAGTTAGGGATCCAGATGCAGCAAATCCCGGTCTCCCCAGGAACCCCTAAGCTGTCTTCTAGTTTCAGGAAGGCTGAGGCTGCAAATGGCTTATTCCCTTTCCTGGGGTGGGCTTCTCCGACCTTCTGTTCGAATGAAGCCCAGGAAGGCCACCTTAGTTTGTGATATTTGAGCCTTTTCCTTGGACACCTTCTATCTTTTATTGGCTAGGGAGTTCAGAGGCCTCCTTAGTCGGGCTGGTGATCAGAATGTCATCTGCATATTGAAGGAGGGTTCCCTTCTCCAGAGGTAGATCTTTTAGGTCTTTAGCTAACGTTTCCCCAAAGACGGTGTGGGAATTTTTGAACCCCTGGGGCAGGACGGCCCAGCAGTATTGTTTTTGTTGTATGTTGAGTCCTGCCACTCACAGCCAACATTTCTTGTGACTCTGGGACTAATGGAATACAGAAGAAGGCATCATTGAAGTCTAATACAGAATGCCATGTCCTGGTGGATGGTAGAATGACCAGCAGGGTGTAGGAATTAGGAACTACTAGATGTATATCCACTGTGGCTTCACTGACTGTCCTGGCATCCTCTACCAGGTCCCCAGCAGCCCACGGGGCTCTCGTGGTCAGGCCACTCCCAGGATATGGAGCTCACCTGGGCAGGTACGCAGCAGCCCACGGGGCTCTCGTGGGCAGGCCCCTCCCTGGATATGGAGCTCCCATGGACAGGTACCCCGGCAGGGCTGGGCACACAGGAACCGTGCACATAGCCCTCATTGCAGAGCACCCCCAGCACACCTGTCACTCAGAGCTGACACAGAGCACCTCAGAGCAGAGCTTGAACTAACAAACAGCAGCTCCAACAGGTCTGTGACCCTAGGCTTCACTCTGTGCGGCCTCCCTCTGCCTGGTCTTCCAGGGGCTTCCACTGCAGCCGGAGCACCAGGCCTCTGTCTCCACCCACCACCCCTCCTCTCCCTGACTCCTGGGTTCCTCTCATTAGCAGAGGTTCTTCTTGAAGTTGTCTCCCACTCATGGACCAGATAAAATGATTAGAAAACAAGCCAGGGCTGCCGCCCCTTATCTATCCTGACTCTCGGGACCCTACACCTGTTCCTTGGATCTGGCCGGTGCAGCAAGACCCATTTTCTGCAACTCTGAGCCCCTGAGGGGCGAGGATTGGCTGACCTGGGCAGCCTGACCCGGCCGGCCAGCCCTTCCCAGGTGTGCCTGGGTTGAGGTCAATATAAACACCCCTCCAGGCAGCAAAAGCCTCTGCAGCTGTGCCTGACGCCATATTCTCTGCCCCGTCAGCAGTCTCGGGGTTGGGCTGGTGGGAGAGAGTAGGGCCCACGGCTCTATGAGTGGCCCGGTGTGACTGGGGCTCTGCTGGACTTTCTGCAGGAGTTGCCGGGCTGCCACCTGCTAAAGAAGAGGATGTGTCACCCATACTTGCTGCTGGAATTTCTCCCCGGGCAGAGGTGAGGAAGGACAAAAGCAGTGGGGGCCGGGACAGGAGGGGTACCTCAGGCAGGGAAATGGAAAGCTTCCAGACGAGCGCCCGGGGCCAGGACCATCCTGGCTGGCCTGCAGGCACCAAGTCGGCCTGCGTGCTGTCGCTGGTGTGACTCCAAGCCCCTTCCTCTAGTTTTTAAAGTCTTTGCACACATTCAGGTGTTTTACCTGGGAAGGGTGGGAAAAGTTCAGCAGCAGCTGGCCTGGGGCTCAGCTCACGTTTACTCAGAGACGCCTCCTCACGGTCCCCCAGCTTTGCAATGAGGACGCTCCTCGTGTGGGGGCTGCTGGCTGCATGGGAGATGATTCCCACCTGTGACCAACTTCAGAATTGTTTACCACTGGAGCAAGTGCCCTGATAGTGTTTTCCTCTGTATGACCAGTGGGTTCTGTTTTTTTTTTTTTCTTTTTTGGTTCAAGGTAAGTTTTATTCCTCTTTTTGTATTTATGGATATAAGCATGGAAATAATTCATTCATATAAATACGTCTATGGGAAGGACAGAACTTTTTTTTCTGTTTTATTTTTTTAAGTATTATTTATTTTTTAATTTTTGAATTTATTTTATTCATTTTTTTATACAGCAGGCTCTTATTGGTTACCTATTTTATACATATAAGTGTATATATGTCAATCCCAGGCTCGCAATTCATCCCACCACCACCACCCTGACACTTTCCCCCCTTGGTGTCCATACATTTGTTCTCTACATCTGTGTCTCTATTTCTGCCTTGCAAACCGGTTCATCTTTACCATTTTTCTAGGTTCCACATGTATGTGTTAATATACGATATTTGTTTTTCTCTTTCTGACTTACTTCACTCTGTATGCCAGTCTCTAGATCTATCCACGTCTCCACAAATGACCCAATTTCATTCCTTTTTATGGCTGAGTAATATTCCATTTTATATATGTAGCACATCTTTTCTGTTCGTCTGTCTATGGGCATTTAGGTTGCTTCCATGACCTGGCTATTGTAAATAGTGCTGCAATGAATATTGTGGTGAATATGTCTTTTTGAATTATGGATTTCTCTGGGTATATGGCCAGTAGTGGGATTGCTGGGTCATATGGTAATTCTATTTTTAGTATTTTAAGGAACCTCCATGCTGTTCTCCATAGTGACTGTATCAATTTACATTCCCACAAATAGTGTAAGAGGGTTCCCTTTTCTCCACACCCTCTCCAGCATTTGTTGCTTGTAGATTTTCTGATGATGCCCATTCTAACTCGTGTGAGGTGATACCTCATTGTAGTTTTGGTTTATATTTCTCTAATAATTAGTGATGTTGAGCAGCTTTTCATGTGCTTCTTGGTCATCTGTATGTCTTCTTGGGACAAATGTCTATTTACGTCATCTGCCCATTTTTGGATTGGGTTGTTTGTTTTTTTACTGTTGAGCTGCATGAGCTGTTTATATACATTGGAGATTACTCCTTTGTCCATTGATTCGTTTGCAAATATTTTCTCCCATTGTGAGGGTTGTCTTTTCGTCTTGTTTGTAGTTTCCTTTGCTTTGCAAAAGCTTTTAGGTTTCATTTGCTCCCATATGTTTATTTTTTTTTAATTCCATTACTCTAGGAGGTGGATCAAAAAAGATCTTGCTGTGATTTATGTCAAAGAGTATTCTTCCTATGTTTTCCTCTAAGAGTTTTATAGTGTCCGGTCTTACATTTCGGTCTCTAATCCATTTTGAGTTTATTTTTTGTGTATGGTGTTAGGGAGTGTTCTAATTTCATTCTTTTACATGTAGCTGTCCATTTTTCCCAGCACCACTTATTGAAGAGACTTTCTTTTCTCCTTTTTATACCCTTGCCTCCTTTGTCATAGATTAGTGGGCCATAGGTGTGTAGGTTTATCTCTGGGCTTTTTTTTTCTTTTACATCTTTATTGGAGTATAATTGCTTTACAATTGTGTGTTAGTTTCTGCTGTATAAAAAAAGTGAATCAGCTGTGCGTATACACATAACACCATATCCCCTCCCTCTTGCACCTCCCTCTCACTCCCTTATCCCACCCTTTTAGGTGGTCACAAAGCAAAGAGCTGATCTCCCTGTGCTATGTGGTTGCTTCCCAGTAGCTATCAATTTTACATTTGGTAGTGTATATATGTCCATACCACTCTCACTTTGTCCCAGCTTACCCTTCCCTCTCCCCATGTCCTCAAGTCCTTTCTCTACGTCTGTGTCCTTAATCCTTTCCTGCCCCTAGGTTCTTCATAAACTTTTTTTTTAAGATTCCATATATATGTGTTAGCATACGGTATTTGTTTTTCTCTTTCTGACTTACTTCACTCTGTAGGACAGACTCTAGATCCATCCACCTCACTAAAAATAACTCAATTTCGTTTCTTTTTATGGCTGAATAATGTTCCATTGTATATATATGTGCCACATCTTCTTTATCCATTTATCTGTTGATGGACACTTAAGTTGCTTCCATGTCCTGGCTATTGTAAATAGAGCTACAGTGAACATTGTGGTACATGACTCTTTTTGAATTATGGTTTTCTCAGGGTAAATATCCAGGAGTGGGTTTGCTGGGTTGTATGGTAGTTCTATTTTTAGTTTTTAAGGAACCCCCATACCGTTCTCCCTAGTGGCTATATCAATTTACATTCCCACCAACAGTGCAAGAGGGTTCCCTTTTCTCCAATAAATGCCTCTCCAGCATTTATTGTTGGTAGATTTTTTGATGATGGCCATTCTGACTGGTGTGAGGTGATACCTCACTGTAGTTTTGATTTGCATTTCTCTAATGATTAGTGATATTCAGCATCCTTTCATGTGTTTGTTGGCAACCTGTATATCTTCTTTGGAGAAATGTCTATTTAGGTCTTCTGCCCATTTTTGGATTGGGTTGTTTGGTTTTGTGATATTGAGCTACATGAGCTGCTTTTTGGAGATTAATCCTTTGCCATTTGCTTCATTTGAAAATATTTTCTCCCATTCTGATGGTTGTCTTTTCATCTTGCTTATGTTTTCCTTTGCTGTGCAAAATAATTTATGTTTCATTCGGTCCCATTTTTTTATTTTTGTTTTTATTTCCATTTCTCTAGGAGGTGGGTCAAAAAGGATCTTGCTGTGATTTATGTCATAGACTGTTCTGCTTATGTTTTCCTCTAAGAGTTTTGTAGTGGCTGGTCTTATATTTAGGTCTCTAATCCATTTTGAGTTTATTTTTGTGTATGGTGTTAGGGAGTGTACTAATTTCATTCTTTTACATGTAACTGTCCAGTTTTCCCAGCACCACTTGCTGAAGACACTGTCTTTTCTCCATTGTATACCCTTGCCTCCTTTGTCATAGATTAGTGAACCATAGGTACGTGGGTTTATCTCTGTGCTTTCTATCCTGTTCTATTGACCTATATTTCTGTTTTTGTGTCAGTACCATATTATCTTGATTACTCTAGCTTTGTAATATAGTCTGAAGTCTGGAAGTCTGATTCCTCCAGCTCTTTTTTTCCCCCCTCAAGACTGCTTTGGCTATCCAGGGTCTTTTGTGTCTCCCTACAAATTTTAAGATTTTTTTTTTCTTGTTCTGTAGAAAATGCCAAAGGTATTTTGATCGGGATTGCATTGAATCTGTAGATTGCTTTGGGTAGTATAGTCATTTTCACAATATTGATTCTTCTAATCCGAGAACATGGTATATGTCTCCATCTGTTTATATCATCTTTGATTTCTTTCTTCAGTGTCTTTTAGTTTTCTGAGTACAGGTCTTTTACTTCCTTAGGTAGGTTTATTCCTAGGTATTTTATTCTTATTGTTGCAGTGGTAATGGGATTGTTTCCTTAATTTCTCTTTCTGATCTTTCATTGTTAGTGTAGAGGAATGCAAGCAATTTCTGTGCATTAATTTTGTATCCTGCAACTTTACCAAATTCATTGATTAGCTCCAGTGGTTTTCTGGTGGCATCTTTAGGATTCTCTATCTATGATATCATGTCATCTGCAAACAGTGACAATTTTACTTCTTCTTTTCCTTTTTGTATTCCTTTTATTTCTTTTTCTTCTCTGATTGCCATGGCTAGGACTTCCAAAACTATGTTGAATAGCAGTGGTGAGAGTGGACATCCTTGTCTTGTTCCTGATCTTAGAGGAAACGCTTTCAGTTTTTCACCATTGAGAATGCTGTTTGCTGTGGGTTTGTCATATATGGCCTTTATTATGTTGAGGTAGTTTCCCTCTATGCCCACACTCCAGAGTTTTTATCGTAAATGAGTGTTGAATTTTCTCAAAATCTTTTCCTTCATCTATTGAGATGATCATATGGTTTTATTCTACAATTTGTTAATATGGTGTATCACATTGATTTGTGTATATTGAAGAATCCTTGCATCCCTGGGATAAACCCCACTTGATCATGGTGTATGATCCTTTTAATGTGTTGTTCGATTCTGTTTGCTAGTATTTTGTTGAGGATTTTTACATCTATATTCATCAGTGATATTGGTCTATAATTTTCTTTCCTTGTAGTATCTCTGTCTGATTTTGGTATCAGGGTGATGGTGGTCTCATAGAATGAGTTTGGGAGTGTTCCTTCCCCTGCAATTGTTTTGAAGAATTTGAGAAGGTTGGGTGTTAGCTCTTCTCTAAATGTTTGATAGAATTCACCTGTGATGCCATCTGGTTCTGGACTTTGGTTTATTGGAAGATTTTTAATCACAGTTTCAATTTCATTGCTTGTGATAGGTTTGTTCATATTTTCTATTTCTTCCTGGTTCAGTCTTAGAAGGTTATCCCTTTCTAAGAATTTGTCCATTTCTTCCAGATTGTCCATTTTATTGGCCTAGAGTTGCTTGTAGTAGTCTCTTAGGATGCTTTGTATTCCTGTTGTGTCTGTTGTAACTTCTGCTTTTTCACTTCTAATTTTGTTGATTTGCGTCTTCTCCCTCTTTTTCTTAAGTCTGGCTAAAGGTTGATCATTTTTGCTTATCTTCTCAAAGAACCAGCTTTTAGTTTTATTGATCTTTGCTTTCGTTTTCTTTGTTTCTATTTCATTTATTTCTGCTCTGATGTTTATGATTTCTTTCCTTCTACTAACTTTGGGTTTTGTTCTTCTTTCTCTAGTTCCTCTAGGTGTAAGGTTCGATTGTTTATTTGGGATTTTTCTTGTTTCTTGAGGTAGGCTTGTATTGCTATAAACTTCCCTCTTAGAACTCCTTTTGCTGCATCCCATAGGTTTTGGATCATCGTGTTTTTGTTGTCATTTGTCTCTAGGTAGTTTTTGATTTCCTCTTTGATTTCTTCAGTGATCTCTTGGTTATTTAGTAACGTATTGTTTAGCCTCCATGTGTTTGTGTTTTTTACGTTTTTTTCCGTGTAATTGATTTCTAATCTCATAGCATTGTGGTCGGAACAGCTGCTTGATATGATTTCAGTTTTCTTAAATTTACTGAGGCTTTATCTGTGACCCAAGATATGATCTATCCTGGAGAATGTTCCGTGTGCAGTTGAGAAGAACGTGTAATCTGCTGTTTTTGGATGGAATGTCCTATAAATATCAATTAACTCTATCTGGTCTATTGTGTCATTTAAAGCTTGTGTTTCCTTATTAATTTTCTGTCTGGCTGATCTCCACTGGTGTAAGTGAGCTGTTAAAGTCCCCCGCTATTATTGTGTTACTGTCGATTTCCTCTTTTATAGCTGTTAGCAGTTGCCTTATACATTGAGGTGCTCCTATTTTGGGTACATATATATTTATAATTGTTATATCTTCTTCTTGGATTGATCCCCTGACCATTATGTAGTGTCTTTCCTTGTCTCTTGTAACATTCTTTATTTTAAAGTCTATTTTATCTGATATGAGTATTGCTACTCCAGCTTTCTTTTGATTTTCATTTGCATAGAGTATATTTTTCCATCGCCTCACTTTGAGTCTGTATGTGTCCCTAGGTCTGAAATGGATCTCTTGTAGACAGCATATATATGGGTCTTGTTTTTGTATCCATTCAGCGAGCCTGTGTCTTTTGGTTGGAACATTTAGTGCATTCACGTTTAAGGTAATTATCGATATGTATGTTCCTACTACTATTTTCTTAATTGTTATGGGTTTGTCTTGGTGGGTCCTTTTCTTCTCTTGTGTTTCCCACTTAGAGAAGTTCCTTTAGCATTTGGTGTAGAGCTGGTTTCATGGTGCTGAATTCTCTTAGCTTTTGCTTGTCTGTAAGGCTTTTGATTTCTCCATCAAATCTGAATGAGCTCTTTGCAGGATGGAGTACTCTTGGTTGTAGGTTCTTCCCTTTCATCACTTTAAATTTATCATGCCACTTCCTTCTGGCTTGTAGATTTTCTGCTGAGAAATCAGTTGTTATCCTTATGGGAGTTCCCTTGTATGTTATTGGTCATTTTTCCCTTGCTGCTTTCAATCATTTTTCTTTGTCGTTAATTTTTGTCAATTTGATTACTATGTGTCTTGTCATTTTTCTCCTTTGGTTTATCCTGCCTGGGACACTCTGTGCTTCTGGACTTGGGTGGCTATTTCTTTTCCCATGCTAGGGAAGTTTTTGACCATAATCTCTTCAAATATATTCTCGGGTCCTTTCTCTCTCTCTTCTCCTTCTGGGACCCCTATAATGCGAATGTTGTTGCGTTTAATGTTGTCCCAGAGGACTCTTGGGGTGTCTTCGTTTATTTTCATTCTTTTTCTTTATTCTGTTCCATGGCAGTGATTTCCACCTCTCTGTCTTCCAGGTCACTTATCCTTTCTTCTGCCACAGTTATTCTGCTACTGATTCCTTCTAGTGTATTTTTCATTTCAGTTATTACATTGTTCACCTCTGTTTGTTGGTTCTTTAATTCTTCTAGGTCCTTGTTAAACATTTCTTGCATCTTCTCGATCTTTGCCTCCTTTTTTTTTCGAAGGTCTTGGCTCAACTTCACTATCATTATTCTGAATTCTTTTTCTGGAAGGTTCCCTATCTCCACCTCATTTCGTTTTTTTTCTGGGGTTTTATCTTGTTCCTTGATCTGGTATAAAGTCCTCTGCCTTTTCATTTTGTCTATCTTTCTGTGAATGTGGTTTTCCTTCCACAGGCTGCAGAATTGTAGTTCTTCTTGCTTCTGTTGTCTGCTCTCCGGTGGATGAGTCTATCTTAGAGGCTAGTGCAAGCTTCCTGATGGGAGGGACTGGTGGTGGGTAGAGCTGGGTGTTGCTTTGGTGGGCAGAGCTTTAATCCGCTTGTCTACGGATTAAATAAAACTTTAATAAAAAGTTTAATCCGCTTGTCTGCTGATGCATGGGGCTGGGTTCCCTCCCTGTTGGTTGTTTGGCCTGAGGCGACCCAGCCCTGGAGCCTACCTTGCTCTTGGTGGGGCTAATGGCGGACTCTGGGAGGGCACACACCAAGGAGTATTTCCCAGAACTTCTGCTGCCAGTGTCGTTGTCCTCACGGTGAGCCACAGCCACAGCCACCACCTGCCTCTGCAGGAGACCCTCTAAAAGTAGCAGGTAGTTCTGGTCATTCTCCTACAGGGTCACTGCTCCTTCCCCTGGGTCCTGATGTGCACACTACTTTGTGTGTGCCCTCCAAGAGTGGAGTATCTGAGTGGAGTTGAGACTCTGAGACTCTGTGTGGACTCGCACAGACTCTGGGTCCTGTGAAGCTTCGATGTTTTCTGATTCTAGAAATCCTATAGGAGACGGTCCACAGCAGGTGACGCTAATGTTGTCAGTAGAGGTGTTGAAGCCAAAGATCTGCAGTTCCAACTAGAGGTGCCGATGTACATACAGGACAAAATCATCTCGTGTGAATGTAGTTCAGGCATGTTTAAGATGAATGCAGTCATGTTAATGCCTACCATATTCTATCTTGAGCCTCTCTTCAGGGACCCCCTCCTCAGTTCCTGAGGCTCCTGTAAGTCATGTACAGGGGACTGGAGAGTGGGCTCTGTCCAGTCTGAGCCCTGAGTTACCCTGTGTGTATCTTAGGATACTTTGTATTTCTGTGGTGTCTGTTGTAACATCATCTCTTTCATTTCAGATTTATTTGGGCCCTCTCTTTTTAAAAAAACATATGACTGTTTTCTTTTATTCTTTACAGAAGTTTAATAAGTGTTTGATCTACTATCCTTACCCTATGTATACTTTTTGCAGTGAGATTTTTACTTTTCTTTGTTTCCTTGTTACTATCAATAATTAGTGAGACTTCTTTTAAGCTACCTTCAACATTGCTTATAAAGCTGCTTTATTAGTGATGACAGAGCCTTAATGGAAGTCATGTTCTGGTTGTAAATTAGAATGCAATGTGCCAGCAAATAGCCCCTTAAGTTTATGTCTCATTACTTCTTGTTCTTTTTTTAATTTAATTTTTATTTTTTGTCAGAGCAAATTTAATTAAAATGTTTTGTTTCTTCTAGGTGTGCAAGATGTGGTTCTTTTAAGCATATACATATATCTATTCTTCTTTGGATCATTTTCCCATGTAGGTTATGACACGATGTTGAGTAGTCTTGTCTTGGTATTACGTAGGTCTTTGGTGATTACATATTTCACATGTGTTTCTATATCTATCTTAACCCCAATATCCTAATGTATCCAATCCTCACACCTTTCCATTTGGTGAACCATAAGTTTGTTTAATGAATCTGTGATTGCATTTCTCTGTGGAAATATCTTCATTGGTATCAATTTTTAGCTAAGACCTATAAGTGATATTATAGGATATGTGTCTTTTGCTTTCTGACTTAGTACAATTTGCCTGATTACCTCAAGAATCATACATGGTGCTGCAAATGGCATTGTTTCATTTTTTTCCCTGGCTAATATTCCATCTGTACATGTACCAGTTCTTCTTTGGCCACGCACCTCTTGATGGACTTTCTGGTTGCCTCCATGTCTTGGCTATTGCAATACTGCTGCAATGCACATTTGCTTGCCTGTGTCTTTCCAGTTATATCTTCTTATGTTATAGGCCAAGGAGTGGGCTTGCTGTATCATATGGTAGCTCAGTGTGTATGTTTTAAAGGCACCCCCATTCAGTTCTCATTAGTGGCTCTTTCCAGGATACGTCCCACTTAAAATTGAGGCTATGCATTTCTCCAAAACACCTTCAATATTTATTATTGGTAGTTTTCTTGCTGATGGTTATTCTAACAGGTGTGAGCTGATACCTATCTGTGGTTGAATTTGCATGTGTCCCATAATCTGTTGAAATTGAGCTTTAAAGCATGCCCTTTTTATTGATCAAACTGTGATTACAGCTTAGTTCTTCAAAGTGTTTTCTTAAAGTAAGTGTCACATTTTGAAAATTTTTGGCCATTAAATCCCTCAAGACATTTTGAGGGCACGTTTCATTTACAGCCCTGAAGTACTTGTTCATATGAAGTGACCATTAGCACAGGTTTTAAAGCTGCTTGTGCAGGTAACGGCCAGAGGGTGGCAGCCTTTCTATGTTCCCAATCTGGTAAATACGGAAAGAGACCTTCAGCCCCAAGAGTGTCCAGCTTTATTTCTCATCCAGCTGTGGGTCTAGATATGGTCACACCAGGTTGCATCACAGCCCCGGAAAGAATTATGTAAAAATTTCTCCCTCTATCACTATCTTTGTTTTTTGGGATTTTAAAGTAATTTATTTTTATAATGGGGTTTACCTGATTTTCACTGCTGTGTTTATGCCCCTTTACACCCATTGATTAACTTACAGAGAGAAATCAATACATAGGTTTTAAGATTTTTACTAGTCAGATATACACTTGTTCGTTGAATAGGGGGTGTTGTGTCCACTTCACGAAGCAAGGAGTATGTCTTGTCTATTACATATTGGGTTTATGGATCGGTATCTGAGCTAATATGAAACCCTTGTTTTATGCATCACCCCACCTCACCTTTCCCGTTAAGCAGCCATAGTGTGTTTTCTAAATGTGTGACTCTATTCTGTTTTGTAATTCAGTTCAATTGTAGCGGTTTTTACATTCCCTCTATAAGTGATATCTTATGATAAGTGTCTTTTTCTGTGTGACTTATTTCACTTAGAATCGTCGAACCTAAATCCACTCATCTTGCTGCTAATAGCCTTATGACATTGATTTCATGGCTGAGTGATATTCCATTGTACATAAGGACCACAACATCGTTATCCATTTTCCTATTTCCTGGGATATTTAAGGTGTAATGAAGAGGAGGTTCTTGTCAAGAGAGCAGCCCTAAACTTTGGTGTGCCTGTGTCTTGCTGATTTTTAGTTTTCCCAATTTATACGCCCATGAGTGGAAGTGCCCTATGCTCTCTAAGCTGTGTTTTTTAGATGTTTCAGGACACACCGTACACTTCTCCAGAGTGGCTGTTGGCAATTTACATTCCGCCATCAGCGTACCAAGGCTCCCATTTCTCCATGGCCAGTGCTGCATTTCTGGTTTTGACACTTTTTCCAGCATGGCCCTTTTGATCGATGGGAAGCGAGACTTCTTTGTAGCGCTGATTTGCCTTTCCAGGTTGCTTGGTTGGCCAAAAAGGGCCTATGCGTTTTTTCCTGAATATATTCAGGAAAAAACGCATAGGCCCTTTTTAGCCAAGGGCATAAGTGTCGACGTTTTGCCGCTTTTCATGTGCTTTAAACGCGATTCGAATCTACCTCCTTAAGTCTGTTTCTGCAGTTCTGCCTTGCTTTCAAATCCTCTTCGTTGCCTTCCCTCAATATATTTGTGCACGAGAGTTATCATTGATAACTCTGCAGGTTTGTGAATTGCAGTGCCCCTGATCTCCATTTTTCAACTCGCTTTTTTGGGAGTTGGCCGCAGAAGCACAGGATTTCTTCAGGCCCTATTCTACTTCCAGGCAGCAGGCTGAGTCTGTGGTTAATTCTTTTTCCTGATGGAAAAATAGAGTGACCTGTGCCTGTCCCAAAACCTAGAGCTTGTCCCTTATTGGTTCCCCCTCTTTCCGTTCATCCTCAGGACAAATTGCAACCTGTACGGAGCAGGAGGTTAAAGGTGCTGATGCTCCAAGTACGGAGATTGCAATTATAGCGGCTTGAATGGTGAACCCAAGCACAAGGAGATGAGAAATGAGGTGTGTTTTAGAAACCTTTGCCGATCACACAGTGTACCGTCGTCTGGGTTTCTTATGCGTGTTTTCGATGTAGGAAGATGCCCTTGAACCTAGAGATTTGGGACCAATGGGATGGGTACCACGCAGTATTACTTTAAAGGGTCTGCGTTTGCTCACCCAACCTCACCAAACCTCTCAGCCCCAAGAGTGTCCACCCTTATGTCTCATCCAGCTGTGGGTCTAGATATGGTCAATCCAGGTTGCATCACAGCCCCTGAACTAATTTTGTAAGAATTTCTTTCTCTATAACTGTCTTTGTTTCATGGGTTTTTAATTTCTTTTTATAATGGGGTTTAGCTGCTTTTCACTGCTGTGTTTATGCCGCTTTACACCCACTTGACACAGTAACAGAGAGATTTCAATACATAGGTTTTAAGATTATTACTAGTCAGGTATATTCTTGTGTGGTGAATAGGGGGTGTTGAGTCCAGTTCTCTTTGCAAGGAGTGGGTCTTGTCTATTACATATTGGGTTTATGGAACGGTATCTGAGCTAATTTGAAACTCTTGTTTTATGTATCACCCCACCTCACCTTTCCCGTTAAGCAGCCATAGTGTGTTTTCTGCATGTGTGACTCTGTTCTGTTTTGTAATTCAGTTCAAGTGTAACGGTTTTTACATTCCCTCTATAAGTGACACCTTATGAGAAGTGTCCTTTTCTGTGTGACTTATTTCACTTAGAATCGTCTTACCTAAATCCACTCATCATGCTGCTACTAGCCTTATGACATTGATTTCATGGCTGAGTGATAGTCCATTGTACATAAGGACCACAACTTTTTTATCCATTTTTCGCTTTCCTGGGATATTTAAGGTGGAATGAAGTGGAGGTCCTTGTCAACAGAGCAGCCCTAAACTTTCGGGAGCTTGTGTCTTGCTGATTTTCAATTTTCCCACTTTATCCCCCCATGCGTAGAAGTGCCCTATGCTCTCTAAGCTGTGTTTTTTAGATGTTTCAGGACACACTGTACACTTCTCCAGAGTGGCTGTTGGCAATTTACATCCCGCCCATCAGTGTAGCAAGGCTCCCATTTCTCCATGGCCTGTCCTGCATTTCTGGTTTTGACACTTTTTTCAGCATGTCCCTTTTGACCGATGGGAAGCGAGACTTTTTGTAGCGCTGATTTGCCTTTCCAGGTTGCTTGGTTGGCCAAAAAGGGCGTATGCGTTTTTTCCTGAATATATTCAGGAAAAAAGGCATACGCCCTTTTTGGCCAAGGGCATCATTGTCAACGTTTTGCCGCTTTTCATGTGCTTTAAAGGCGATTCGAATCTACCTCTTGAAATCTGTTTCCTGAAATTCTGACTTGATTTCAAATCCTCTTCTTTGCCTTCCCTCAATATATTTGTGGACGAGAGTTATCATTTATAACTCTGCAGGTTTGTGAATTGCAGTGCCCTGAAGCTGCATTTTACAAGTCGCTTTTTTGGGAGCCGGCCGCAAAAGCGCAGGATGGCTTCAGGCCCTGTTCTGGTTCCGGGGGGCAGGCTGAGCCTGTGGTTAATTCTTCTTCCTGATGGGAAAATAGAGTGACCTGTGCCTGTCCCAACACCAAGAGCTAGTCTCTCATTGGTTTCCCGTCTTCCCGTTCATCCTCAGGACAAATTGCAACCTGTACGGAACAGGAGGTTAAAGGTGCTGATGCTCCAAGTAGGGAGATTGCTAGTAAAGTGGCTGGAATGGCGAACACGAGCACAAGGAGGTGAGAAATGAGGTGCGTTTTAGAAACCTTTCCCCATCACACGGTGTACCATCTTCTGGGTTTCTCATGAATGTTTTCGATGTAGGAAGATGCCCTTGAACCTGGAGATTTGGGACCCATGCGATGGGTAGCACGCAGTATTACTTTAAAGGGTCTGCGTTTGCTCACCCAACCTCACCAAACCTCTCAGCCCCAAGAGTGTCCACCCTTATGTCTCATCCAGCTGTGGGTCTAGATATGGTCAATCCAGGTTGCATCACAGCCCCCGAACGAATTGTGTAAGAATTTCTCTCTCTTTCCCTGTCTTTGTTTCATGGGTTTTTAAAAGTAATTTATTTTTATAATGGGGTTTAGCTGCTTTTCACGGCTGTGTTTAGGCCGCTTTACACCCACTTGACACACTAACAGAGAGATATCAATACATAGGTTTTAAGATTATTACTAGTCAGATATATTCTTGTGCGGTGAATCGGGCGTGTTGAGTCCAGTTCTCTGAGCAAGGAGTAGGTCTTGTCTATTCCATATTGGGTTTATGGAACGGTATCTGAGCTAATTTGAAACTCTTGTTTTATGTATCACCCCACCTCACCTTTCCCGTTAAGCAGCCATAGTGTGTTTTCTGCATGTGTGACTCTGTTCTGTTTTGTAATTCAGTTCAAGTGTAACGGTTTTTACATTCCCTCTATAAGTGACACCGTATGAGAAGTGTCCTTTTCTGTGTGACTTATTTCACTTAGAATCGTCTTACCTAAATCCACTCATCATGCTGCTACTAGCCTTATGACATTGATTTCATGGCTGAGTGATAGTCCATTGTACATAAGGACCACAACTTTTTTATCCATTTTTCGCTTTCCTGGGATATTTAAGGTGGAATGAAGTGGAGGTCCTTGTCAACAGAGCAGCCCTAAACTTTGGGGTGCTTGTGTCTTGCTGATTTTCAATTTTCCCACTTTATCCCCCCATGTGTGCAAGTGCCCTATGCTCTCTAAGCTGTGTTTTTTAGATGTTTCAGGACACACCGTACACTTCTCCAGAGTGGCTGTTGGCAATTTACATCCCGCCCATCAGTGTAGTAAGGCTCCCATTTCTCCATGGCCTGTCCTGCATTTCTGGTTTTGACACTTTTTTCAGCATGGCCCTTTTGACCGATGGGAAGCGAGACTTCTTTGTAGCGCTGATTTGCCTTTCCAGGTTGCTTGGTTGGCCAAAAAGGGCGTATGCGTTTTTTCCTGAATATATTCAGGAAAAAACGCATACGCCCTTTTTGGCCAAGGGCACCATTGTCAACGTTTTGCCGCTTTTCATGTGCTTTAAAGGCGATTCGAATCTACCTCCTGAAATCTGTTTCCTGCAATTCTGCCTTGATTTCAAATCCTCTTCTTTGCCTTCCCTCAATATATTTGTGGACGAGAGTTATCATTTATAACTCTGCAGGTTTGTGAATTGCAGTGCCCTGAAGCTGCATTTTACAAGTCGCTTTTTTGGGAGCCGGCCGCAAAAGCGCAGGATGGCTTCAGGCCCTGTTCTGGTTCCGGGGGGCAGGCTGAGCCTGTGGTTAATTCTTCTTCCTGATGGGAAAATAGAGTGACCTGTGCCTGTCCCAACACCAAGAGCTAGTCTCTCATTGGTTTCCCGTCTTCCCGTTCATCCTCAGGACAAATTGCAACCTGTACGGAACAGGAGGTTAAAGGTGCTGATGCTCCAAGTAGGGAGATTGCTAGTAAAGTGGCTGGAATGGCGAACACGAGCACAAGGAGGTGAGAAATGAGGTGCGTTTTAGAAACCTTTCCCCATCACACGGTGTACCATCTTCTGGGTTTCTCATGCATGTTTTCGATGTAGGAAGATGCCCTTGAACCTGGAGATTTGGGACCCATGCGATGGGTAGCACGCAGTATTACTTTAAAGGGTCTGCGTTTGCTCACCCAACCTCACCAAACCTCTCAGCCCCAAGAGTGTCCACCCTTATGTCTCATCCAGCTGTGGGTCTAGATATGGTCAATCCAGGTTGCATCACAGCCCCCGAACGAATTGTGTAAGAATTTCTCTCTCTTTCCCTGTCTTTGTTTCATGGGTTTTTAAAAGTAATTTATTTTTATAATGGGGTTTAGCTGCTTTTCACGGCTGTGTTTAGGCCGCTTTACACCCACTTGACACACTAACAGAGAGATATCAATACATAGGTTTTAAGATTATTACTAGTCAGATATATTCTTGTGCGGTGAATCGGGCGTGTTGAGTCCAGTTCTCTGAGCAAGGAGTAGGTCTTGTCTATTCCATATTGGGTTTATGGAACGGTATCTGAGCTAATTTGAAACTCTTGTTTTATGTATCACCCCACCTCACCTTTCCCGTTAAGCAGCCATAGTGTGTTTTCTGCATGTGTGACTCTGTTCTGTTTTGTAATTCAGTTCAAGTGTAACGGTTTTTACATTCCCTCTATAAGTGACACCGTATGAGAAGTGTCCTTTTCTGTGTGACTTATTTCACTTAGAATCGTCTTACCTAAATCCACTCATCATGCTGCTACTAGCCTTATGACATTGATTTCATGGCTGAGTGATAGTCCATTGTACATAAGGACCACAACTTTTTTATCCATTTTTCGCTTTCCTGTGATATTTAAGGTGGAATGAAGTGGAGGTCCTTGTCAACAGAGCAGCCCTAAACTTTGGGGTGCTTGTGTCTTGCTGATTTTCAATTTTCCCACTTTATCCCCCCATGTGTGCAAGTGCCCTATGCTCTCTAAGCTGTGTTTTTTAGATGTTTCAGGACACACCGTACACTTCTCCAGAGTGGCTGTTGGCAATTTACATCCCGCCCATCAGTGTAGTAAGGCTCCCATTTCTCCATGGCCTGTCCTGCATTTCTGGTTTTGACACTTTTTTCAGCATGGCCCTTTTGACCGATGGGAAGCGAGACTTCTTTGTAGCGCTGATTTGCCTTTCCAGGTTGCTTGGTTGGCCAAAAAGGGCGTATGCGTTTTTTCCTGAATATATTCAGGAAAAAACGCATACGCCCTTTTTGGCCAAGGGCACCATTGTCAACGTTTTGCCGCTTTTCATGTGCTTTAAAGGCGATTCGAATCTACCTCCTGAAATCTGTTTCCTGCAATTCTGCCTTGATTTCAAATCCTCTTCTTTGCCTTCCCTCAATATATTTGTGGACGAGAGTTATCATTTATAACTCTGCAGGTTTGTGAATTGCAGTGCCCTGAAGCTGCATTTTACAAGTCGCTTTTTTGGGAGCCGGCCGCAAAAGCGCAGGATGGCTTCAGGCCCTGTTCTGGTTCCGGGTGGCAGGCTGAGCCTGTGGTTAATTCTTCTTCCTGATGGGAAAATAGAGTGACCTGTGCCTGTCCCAACACCAAGAGCTAGTCTCTCATTGGTTTCCCGTCTTCCCGTTCATCCTCAGGACAAATTGCAACCTGTACGGAACAGGAGGTTAAAGGTGCTGATGCTCCAAGTAGGGAGATTGCTAGTAAAGTGGCTGGAATGGCGAACACGAGCACAAGGAGGTGAGAAATGAGGTGCGTTTTAGAAACCTTTCCCCATCACACGGTGTACCATCTTCTGGGTTTCTCATGCATGTTTTCGATGTAGGAAGATGCCCTTGAACCTGGAGATTTGGGACCCATGCGATGGGTAGCACGCAGTATTACTTTAAAGGGTCTGCGTTTGCTCACCCAACCTCACCAAACCTCTCAGCCCCAAGAGTGTCCACCCTTATGTCTCATCCAGCTGTGGGTCTAGATATGGTCAATCCAGGTTGCATCACAGCCCCCGAACGAATTGTGTAAGAATTTCTCTCTCTTTCCCTGTTTTTGTTTCATGGGTTTTTAAAAGTAATTTATTTTTATAATGGGGTTTAGCTGCTTTTCACGGCTGTGTTTAGGCCGCTTTACACCCACTTGACACACTAACAGAGAGATATCAATACATAGGTTTTAAGATTATTACTAGTCAGATATATTCTTGTGCGGTGAATCGGGCGTGTTGAGTCCAGTTCTCTGAGCAAGGAGTAGGTCTTGTCTATTCCATATTGGGTTTATGGAACGGTATCTGAGCTAATTTGAAACTCTTGTTTTATGTATCACCCCACCTCACCTTTCCCGTTAAGCAGCCATAGTGTGTTTTCTGCATGTGTGACTCTGTTCTGTTTTGTAATTCAGTTCAAGTGTAACGGTTTTTACATTCCCTCTATAAGTGACACCTTATGAGAAGTGTCCTTTTCTGTGTGACTTATTTCACTTAGAATCGTCTTACCTAAATCCACTCATCATGCTGCTACTAGCCTTATGACATTGATTTCATGGCTGAGTGATATTCCATTGTACATAAGGACCACAACTTTTTTATCCATTTTTCGCTTTCCTGGGATATTTAAGGTGGAATGAAGTGGAGGTCCTTGTCAACAGAGCAGCCCTAAACTTTCGGGTGCTTGTGTCTTGCTGATTTTCAATTTTCCCACTTTATCCCCCCATGCGTAGAAGTGCCCTATGCTCTCTAAGCTGTGTTTTTTAGATGTTTCAGGACACACCGTACACTTCTCCAGAGTGGCTGTTGGCAATTTACATCCCGCCCATCAGTGTAGCAAGGCTCCCATTTCTCCATGGCCTGTCCTGCATTTCTGGTTTTGACACCTTTTTCAGCATGTCCCTTTTGACCGATGGGAAGCGAGACTTCTTTGTAGCGCTGATTTGCCTTTCCAGGTTGCTTGGTTGGCCAAAAAGGGCGTATGCGTTTTTTCCTGAATATATTCAGGAAAAAACGCATACGCCCTTTTTGGCCAAGGGCATCATTGTCAACGTTTTGCCGCTTTTCATGTGCTTTAAAGGCGATTCAAATCTACCTCCTGAAATCTATTTCCTGCAATTCTGCCTTGATTTCAAATCCTCTTCTTTGCCTTCCCTCAATATATTTGTGGACGAGAGTTATCATTTATAACTCTGCAGGTTTGTGAATTGCAGTGCCCTGAAGCTCCATTTTACAAGTCGCTTTTTTGGGAGTCGGCCGCAAAAGCGCAGGATGGCTTCAGGCCCTGTTCTGGTTCCGGGGGGCAGGCTGAGCCTGTGGTTAATTCTTCTTCCTGATGAGAAAATAGAGTGACCTATGCCTGTCCCAACACCAAGAGCTAGTCTCTCATTGGTTCCCCGTCTTCCCGTTCATCCTCAGGACAAATTGCAACCTGTACGGAACAGGAGGTTAAAGGTGCTGATGCTCCAAGTAGGGAGATTGCTAGTAAAGTGGCTGGAATGGCGAACCCGAGCACAAGGAGATGAGAAATGAGGTGCGTTTTAGAAACCTTTCCCCATCACACGGTGTACCATCTTCTGGGTTTCTCATGCATGTTTTCGATGTAGGAAGATGCCCTTGAACCTGGAGATTTGGGACCCATGCGATGGGTAGCACGCAGTATTACTTTAAAGGGTCTGCGTTTGCTCACCCAACCTCACCAAACATCTCAGCCCCAAGAGTGTCCACCCTTATGTCTCATCCAGCTGTGGGTCTAGATATGGTCAATGCAGGTTGCATCACAGCCCCTGAACGAATTGTGTAAGAATTTCTCTCTATTTCCCTGTCTTTGTTTCATGGGTTTTTAAAAGTAATTTATTTTTATAATGGGGTTTAGCTGCTTTTCACGGCTGTGTTTATGCCGCCTTACACACACTTGACACACTAACAGAGAGATATCAATACATAGGTTTTAAGATTATTACTAGTCAGATATATTCTTGTGCGGTGAATCGGGCGTGTTGAGTCCAGTTCTCTGAGCAAGGAGTAGGTCTTGTCTATTACATATTGGGTTTATGGAACGGTATCTGAGCTAATTTGAAACTCTTGTTTTATGTATCACCCCACCTCACCTTTCCCGTTAAGCAGCCATAGTGTGTTTTCTGCATGTGTGACTCTGTTCTGTTTTGTAATTCAGTTCAAGTGTAACGGTTTTTACATTCCCTCTATAAGTGACACCTTATGAGAAGTGTCCTTTTCTGTGTGACTTATTTCACTTAGAATCGTCTTACCTAAATCCACTCATCATGCTGCTACTAGCCTTATGACATTGATTTCATGGCTGAGTGATAGTCCATTGTACATAAGGACCACAACTTTTTTATCCATTTTTCGCTTTCCTGGGATATTTAAGGTGGAATGAAGTGGAGGTCCTTGTCAACAGAGCAGCCCTAAACTTTCGGGTGCTTGTGTCTTGCTGATTTTCAATTTTTCCACTTTATCCCCCCATGCGTAGAAGTGCCCTATGCTCTCTAAGCTGTGTTTTTTAGATGTTTCAGGACACACCGTACACTTCTCCAGAGTGGCTGTTGGCAATTTACATCCCGCCCATCAGTGTAGCAAGGCTCCCATTTCTCCATGGCCTGTCCTGCATTTCTGGTTTTGACACTTTTTTCAGCATGTCCCTTTTGACCGATGGGAAGCGAGACTTCTTTGTAGCGCTGATTTGCCTTTCCAAGTTGCTTGGTTGGCCAAAAAGGGCGTATGCGTTTTTTCCTGAATATATTCAGGAAAAAACGCATACGCCCTTTTTGGCCAAGGGCATCATTGTCAACGTTTTGCCGCTTTTCATGTGCTTTAAAGGCGATTCGAATCTACCTCTTGAAATCTGTTTCCTGCAATTCTGACTTGATTTCAAATCCTCTTCTTTGCCTTCCCTCAATATATTTGTGGACGAGAGTTATCATTTATAACTCTGCAGGTTTGTGAATTGCAGTGCCCTGAAGCTCCATTTTACAAGTCGCTTTTTTGGGAGCCGGCCGCAAAAGCGCAGGATGGCTTCAGGCCCTGTTCTGGTTCCGGGGGGCAGGCTGAGCCTGTGGTTAATTCTTCTTCCTGATGGGAAAATAGAGTGACCTGTGTCTGTCCCAACACCAAGAGCTAGTCTCTCATTGGTTTCCCGTCTTCCCGTTCATCCTCAGGACAAATTGCAACCTGTACGGAACAGGAGGTTAAAGGTGCTGATGCTCCAAGTAGGGAGATTGCTAGTAAAGTGGCTGGAATGGCGAACACGAGCACAAGGAGGTGAGAAATGAGGTGCGTTTTAGAAACCTTTCCCCATCACACGGTGTACCATCTTCTGGGTTTCTCATGCATGTTTTCGATGTAGGAAGATGCCCTTGAACCTGGAGATTTGGGACCCATGCGATGGGTAGCACGCAGTATTACTTTAAAGGGTCTGCGTTTGCTCACCCAACCTCACCAAACCTCTCAGCCCCAAGAGTGTCCACCCTTATGTCTCATCCAGCTGTGGGTCTAGATATGGTCAATCCAGGTTGCATCACAGCCCCCGAACGAATTGTGTAAGTATTTCTCTCTCTTTCCCTGTCTTTGTTTCATGGGTTTTTAAAAGTAATTTATTTTTATAATGGGGTTTAGCTGCTTTTCACGGCTGTGTTTAGGCCGCTTTACACCCACTTGACACACTAAGAGAGAGATATCAATACATAGGTTTTAAGATTATTACTAGTCAGATATATTCTTGTGCGGTGAATCGGGCGTGTTGAGTCCAGTTCTCTGAGCAAGGAGTAGGTCTTGTCTATTCCATATTGGGTTTATGGAACGGTATCTGAGCTAATTTGAAACTCTTGTTTTATGTATCACCCCACCTCACCTTTCCCGTTAAGCAGCCATAGTGTGTTTTCTGCATGTGTGACTCTGTTCTGTTTTGTAATTCAGTTCAAGTGTAACGGTTTTTACATTCCCTCTATAAGTGACACCTTATGAGAAGTGTCCTTTTCTGTGTGACTTATTTCACTTAGAATCGTCTTACCTAAATCCACTCATCATGCTGCTACTAGCCTTATGACATTGATTTCATGGCTGAGTGATAGTCCATTGTACATAAGGACCACAACTTTTTTATCCATTTTTCGCTTTCCTGGGATATTTAAGGTGGAATGAAGTGGAGGTCCTTGTCAACAGAGCAGCCCTAAACTTTCGGGTGCTTGTGTCTTGCTGATTTTCAATTTTCCCACTTTATCCCCCCATGCGTAGAAGTGCCCTATGCTCTCTAAGCTGTGTTTTTTAGATGTTTCAGGACACACCGTACACTTCTCCAGAGTGGCTGTTGGCAATTTACATCCCACCCATCAGTGTAGCAAGGCTCCCATTTCTCCATGGCCTGTCCTGCATTTCTGGTTTTGACACTTTTTTCAGCATGTCCCTTTTGACCGATGGGAAGCGAGACTTCTTTGTAGCGCTGATTTGCCTTTCCAGGTTGCTTGGTTGGCCAAAAAGGGCGTATGCGTTTTTTCCTGAATATATTCAGGAAAAAAGGCATACGCCCTTTTTGGCCAAGGGCATCATTGTCAACGTTTTGCCGCTTTTCATGTGCTTTAAAGGCGATTCGAATCTACCTCTTGAAATCTGTTTCCTGCAATTCTGACTTGATTTCAAATCCTCTTCTTTGCCTTCCCTCAATATATTTGTGGACGAGAGTTATCATTTATAACTCTGCAGGTTTGTGAATTGCAGTGCCCTGAAGCTGCATTTTACAAGTCGCTTTTTTGGGAGCCGGCCGCAAAAGCGCAGGATGGCTTCAGGCCCTGTTCTGGTTCCGAGTGGCAGGCTGAGCCTGTGGTTAATTCTTCTTCCTGATGGGAAAATAGAGTGACCTGTGCCTGTCCCAACACCAAGAGCTAGTCTCTCATTGGTTTCCCGTCTTCCCGTTCATCCTCAGGACAAATTGCAACCTGTACGGAACAGGAGGTTAAAGGTGCTGATGCTCCAAGTAGGGAGATTGCTAGTAAAGTGGCTGGAATGGCGAACACGAGCACAAGGAGGTGAGAAATGAGGTGCGTTTTAGAAACCTTTCCCCATCACACGGTGTACCATCTTCTGGGTTTCTCATGCATGTTTTCGATGTAGGAAGATGCCCTTGAACCTGGAGATTTGGGACCCATGCGATGGGTAGCACGCAGTATTACTTTAAAGGGTCTGCGTTTGCTCACCCAACCTCACCAAACCTCTCAGCCCCAAGAGTGTCCACCCTTATGTCTCATCCAGCTGTGGGTCTAGATATGGTCAATCCAGGTTGCATCACAGCCCCCGAACGAATTGTGTAAGAATTTCTCTCTCTTTCCCTGTTTTTGTTTCATGGGTTTTTAAAAGTAATTTATTTTTATAATGGGGTTTAGCTGCTTTTCACGGCTGTGTTTAGGCCGCTTTACACCCACTTGACACACTAACAGAGAGATATCAATACATAGGTTTTAAGATTATTACTAGTCAGATATATTCTTGTGCGGTGAATCGGGCGTGTTGAGTCCAGTTCTCTGAGCAAGGAGTAGGTCTTGTCTATTCCATATTGGGTTTATGGAACGGTATCTGAGCTAATTTGAAACTCTTGTTTTATGTATCACCCCACCTCACCTTTCCCGTTAAGCAGCCATAGTGTGTTTTCTGCATGTGTGACTCTGTTCTGTTTTGTAATTCAGTTCAAGTGTAACGGTTTTTACATTCCCTCTATAAGTGACACCTTATGAGAAGTGTCCTTTTCTGTGTGACTTATTTCACTTAGAATCGTCTTACCTAAATCCACTCATCATGCTGCTACTAGCCTTATGACATTGATTTCATGGCTGAGTGATATTCCATTGTACATAAGGACCACAACTTTTTTATCCATTTTTCGCTTTCCTGGGATATTTAAGGTGGAATGAAGTGGAGGTCCTTGTCAACAGAGCAGCCCTAAACTTTCGGGTGCTTGTGTCTTGCTGATTTTCAATTTTCCCACTTTATCCCCCCATGCGTAGAAGTGCCCTATGCTCTCTAAGCTGTGTTTTTTAGATGTTTCAGGACACACCGTACACTTCTCCAGAGTGGCTGTTGGCAATTTACATCCCGCCCATCAGTGTAGCAAGGCTCCCATTTCTCCATGGCCTGTCCTGCATTTCTGGTTTTGACACCTTTTTCAGCATGTCCCTTTTGACCGATGGGAAGCGAGACTTCTTTGTAGCGCTGATTTGCCTTTCCAGGTTGCTTGGTTGGCCAAAAAGGGCGTATGCGTTTTTTCCTGAATATATTCAGGAAAAAACGCATACGCCCTTTTTGGCCAAGGGCATCATTGTCAACGTTTTGCCGCTTTTCATGTGCTTTAAAGGCGATTCAAATCTACCTCCTGAAATCTATTTCCTGCAATTCTGCCTTGATTTCAAATCCTCTTCTTTGCCTTCCCTCAATATATTTGTGGACGAGAGTTATCATTTATAACTCTGCAGGTTTGTGAATTGCAGTGCCCTGAAGCTCCATTTTACAAGTCGCTTTTTTGGGAGTCGGCCGCAAAAGCGCAGGATGGCTTCAGGCCCTGTTCTGGTTCCGGGGGGCAGGCTGAGCCTGTGGTTAATTCTTCTTCCTGATGAGAAAATAGAGTGACCTATGCCTGTCCCAACACCAAGAGCTAGTCTCTCATTGGTTCCCCGTCTTCCCGTTCATCCTCAGGACAAATTGCAACCTGTACGGAACAGGAGGTTAAAGGTGCTGATGCTCCAAGTAGGGAGATTGCTAGTAAAGTGGCTGGAATGGCGAACCCGAGCACAAGGAGATGAGAAATGAGGTGCGTTTTAGAAACCTTTCCCCATCACACGGTGTACCATCTTCTGGGTTTCTCATGCATGTTTTCGATGTAGGAAGATGCCCTTGAACCTGGAGATTTGGGACCCATGCGATGGGTAGCACGCAGTATTACTTTAAAGGGTCTGCGTTTGCTCACCCAACCTCACCAAACATCTCAGCCCCAAGAGTGTCCACCCTTATGTCTCATCCAGCTGTGGGTCTAGATATGGTCAATGCAGGTTGCATCACAGCCCCTGAACGAATTGTGTAAGAATTTCTCTCTATTTCCCTGTCTTTGTTTCATGGGTTTTTAAAAGTAATTTATTTTTATAATGGGGTTTAGCTGCTTTTCACGGCTGTGTTTATGCCGCCTTACACACACTTGACACACTAACAGAGAGATATCAATACATAGGTTTTAAGATTATTACTAGTCAGATATATTCTTGTGCGGTGAATCGGGCGTGTTGAGTCCAGTTCTCTGAGCAAGGAGTAGGTCTTGTCTATTACATATTGGGTTTATGGAACGGTATCTGAGCTAATTTGAAACTCTTGTTTTATGTATCACCCCACCTCACCTTTCCCGTTAAGCAGCCATAGTGTGTTTTCTGCATGTGTGACTCTGTTCTGTTTTGTAATTCAGTTCAAGTGTAACGGTTTTTACATTCCCTCTATAAGTGACACCTTATGAGAAGTGTCCTTTTCTGTGTGACTTATTTCACTTAGAATCGTCTTACCTAAATCCACTCATCATGCTGCTACTAGCCTTATGACATTGATTTCATGGCTGAGTGATAGTCCATTGTACATAAGGACCACAACTTTTTTATCCATTTTTCGCTTTCCTGGGATATTTAAGGTGGAATGAAGTGGAGGTCCTTGTCAACAGAGCAGCCCTAAACTTTCGGGTGCTTGTGTCTTGCTGATTTTCAATTTTCCCACTTTATCCCCCCATGCGTAGAAGTGCCCTATGCTCTCTAAGCTGTGTTTTTTAGATGTTTCAGGACACACCGTACACTTCTCCAGAGTGGCTGTTGGCAATTTACATCCCGCCCATCAGTGTAGCAAGGCTCCCATTTCTCCATGGCCTGTCCTGCATTTCTGGTTTTGACACTTTTTTCAGCATGTCCCTTTTGACCGATGGGAAGCGAGACTTCTTTGTAGCGCTGATTTGCCTTTCCAAGTTGCTTGGTTGGCCAAAAAGGGCGTATGCGTTTTTTCCTGAATATATTCAGGAAAAAACGCATACGCCCTTTTTGGCCAAGGGCATCATTGTCAACGTTTTGCCGCTTTTCATGTGCTTTAAAGGCGATTCGAATCTACCTCTTGAAATCTGTTTCCTGCAATTCTGACTTGATTTCAAATCCTCTTCTTTGCCTTCCCTCAATATATTTGTGGACGAGAGTTATCATTTATAACTCTGCAGGTTTGTGAATTGCAGTGCCCTGAAGCTCCATTTTACAAGTCGCTTTTTTGGGAGCCGGCCGCAAAAGCGCAGGATGGCTTCAGGCCCTGTTCTGGTTCCGGGGGGCAGGCTGAGCCTGTGGTTAATTCTTCTTCCTGATGGGAAAATAGAGTGACCTGTGTCTGTCCCAACACCAAGAGCTAGTCTCTCATTGGTTTCCCGTCTTCCCGTTCATCCTCAGGACAAATTGCAACCTGTACGGAACAGGAGGTTAAAGGTGCTGATGCTCCAAGTAGGGAGATTGCTAGTAAAGTGGCTGGAATGGCGAACACGAGCACAAGGAGGTGAGAAATGAGGTGCGTTTTAGAAACCTTTCCCCATCACACGGTGTACCATCTTCTGGGTTTCTCATGCATGTTTTCGATGTAGGAAGATGCCCTTGAACCTGGAGATTTGGGACCCATGCGATGGGTAGCACGCAGTATTACTTTAAAGGGTCTGCGTTTGCTCACCCAACCTCACCAAACCTCTCAGCCCCAAGAGTATCCACCCTTATGTCTCATCCAGCTGTGGGTCTAGATATGGTCAATCCAGGTTGCATCACAGCCCCCGAACGAATTGTGTAAGTATTTCTCTCTCTTTCCCTGTCTTTGTTTCATGGGTTTTTAAAAGTAATTTATTTTTATAATGGGGTTTAGCTGCTTTTCACGGCTGTGTTTAGGCCGCTTTACACCCACTTGACACACTAAGAGAGAGATATCAATACATAGGTTTTAAGATTATTACTAGTCAGATATATTCTTGTGCGGTGAATCGGGCGTGTTGAGTCCAGTTCTCTGAGCAAGGAGTAGGTCTTGTCTATTCCATATTGGGTTTATGGAACGGTATCTGAGCTAATTTGAAACTCTTGTTTTATGTATCACCCCACCTCACCTTTCCCGTTAAGCAGCCATAGTGTGTTTTCTGCATGTGTGACTCTGTTCTGTTTTGTAATTCAGTTCAAGTGTAACGGTTTTTACATTCCCTCTATAAGTGACACCTTATGAGAAGTGTCCTTTTCTGTGTGACTTATTTCACTTAGAATCGTCTTACCTAAATCCACTCATCATGCTGCTACTAGCCTTATGACATTGATTTCATGGCTGAGTGATATTCCATTGTACATAAGGACCACAACTTTTTTATCCATTTTTCGCTTTCCTGGGATATTTAAGGTGGAATGAAGTGGAGGTCCTTGTCAACAGAGCAGCCCTAAACTTTCGGTTGCTTGTGTCTTGCTGGTTTTCAATTTTCCCACTTTATCCCCCCATGCGTAGAAGTGCCCTATGCTCTCTAAGCTGTGTTTTTTAGATGTTTCAGGACACACCGTACACTTCTCCAGAGTGGCTGTTGGCAATTTACATCCCGCCCATCAGTGTAGCAAGGCTCCCATTTCTCCATGGCCTGTCCTGCATTTCTGGTTTTGACACCTTTTTCAGCATGTCCCTTTTGACCGATGGGAAGCGAGACTTCTTTGTAGCGCTGATTTGCCTTTCCAGGTTGCTTGGTTGGCCAAAAAGGGCGTATGCGTTTTTTCCTGAATATATTCAGGAAAAAACGCATACGCCCTTTTTGGCCAAGGGCATCATTGTCAACGTTTTGCCGCTTTTCATGTGCTTTAAAGGCGATTCGAATCTACCTCCTGAAATCTATTTCCTGCAATTCTGCCTTGATTTCAAATCCTCTTCTTTGCCTTCCCTCAATATATTTGTGGACGAGAGTTATCATTTATAACTCTGCAGGTTTGTGAATTGCAGTGCCCTGAAGCTCCATTTTACAAGTCGCTTTTTTGGGAGTCGGCCGCAAAAGCGCAGGATGGCTTCAGGCCCTGTTCTGGTTCCGGGGGGCAGGCTGAGCCTGTGGTTAATTCTTCTTCCTGATGGGAAAATTGAGTGACCTGTGCCTGTCCCAACACCAAGAGCTAGTCTCTCATTGGTTCCCCGTCTTCCCGTTCATCCTCAGGACAAATTGCAACCTGTACGGAACAGGAGGTTAAAGGTGCTGATGCTCCAAGTAGGGAGATTGCTAGTAAAGTGGCTGGAATGGCGAACCCGAGCACAAGGAGATGAGAAATGCGGTGCGTTTTAGAAACCTTTCCCCATCACACGGTGTACCATCTTCTGGGTTTCTCATGCATGTTTTCGATGTAGGAAGATGCCCTTGAACCTGGAGATTTGGGACCCATGTGATGGGTAGCACGCAGTATTACTTTAAAGGGTCTGCGTTTGCTCACCCAACCTCACCAAACCTCTCAGCCCCAAGAGTGTCCACCCTTATGTCTCATCCAGCTGTGGGTCTAGATATGGTCAATGCAGGTTGCATCACAGCCCCTGAACGAATTGTGTAAGAATTTCTCTCTCTTTCCCTGTCTTTGTTTCATGTGTTTTTAAAAGTAATTTATTTTTATAATGGGGTTTAGCTGCTTTTCACGGCTTTGTTTAGGCCGCTTTACACCCACTTGACACACTAACAGAGAGATATCAATACATAGGTTTTAAGATTATTAGTAGTCAGATATATTCTTGTGCGGTGAATCGGGCGTGTTGAGTCCAGTTCTCTGAGCAAGGAGTAGGTCTTGTCTATTCCATATTGGGTTTATGGAACGGTATCTGAGCTAATTTGAAACTCTTGTTTTATGTATCACCCCACCTCACCTTTCCCGTTAAGCAGCCATAGTGTGTTTTCTGCATGTGTGACTCTGTTCTGTTTTGTAATTCAGTTCAAGTGTAACGGTATTTACATTCCCTCTATAAGTGACACCTTATGAGAAGTGTCCTTTTCTGTGTGACTTATTTCACTTAGAATCGTCTTACCTAAATCCACTCATCATGCTGCTACTAGCCTTATGACATTGATTTCATGGCTGAGTGATAGTCCATTGTACATAAGGACCACAACTTTTTTATCCATTTTTCGCTTTCCTGGGATATTTAAGGTGGAATGACGTGGAGGTCCTTGTCAACAGAGGAGCCCTAAACTTTCGGGTGCTTGTGTCTTGCTGATTTTCAATTTTCCCACTTTATCCCCCCATGAGTAAAAGTGCCCTATGCTCTCTAAGCTGTGTTTTTTAGATGTTTCAGGACACACCGTACACTTTTCCAGAGTGGCTGTTGGAAATTTACATCCCGCCCATCAGTGTAGCAAGGCTCCCATTTCTCCATGGCCTGTCCTGCATTTCTGGTTTTGACACCTTTTTCAGAATGTCCCTTTTGATCGATGGGAAGCGAGACTTCTTTGTAGCGCTGATTTGCCTTTCCAGGTTGCTTGGTTGGCCAAAAAGGGCGTATGCGTTTTTTCCTGAATATATTCAGGAAAAAACGCATATGCCCTTTTTGGCCAAGGGCATCATTGTCAACGTTTTGCCGCTTTTCATGTGCTTTAAAGGCGATTCGAATCTACCTCCTGAACTCTGTTTCCTGCAATTCTGCCTTGATTTCAAATCCTCTTCTTTGCCTTCCCTCAATATATTTGTGGACGAGAGTTATCATTTATAACTCTGCAGGTTTGTGAATTGCAGTGCCCTGAAGCTCCATTTTACAAGTCGCTTTTTTGTGAGTCGGCCGCAAAAGCGCAGGATGGCTTCAGGCCCTGTTCTGGTTCCGGGGGGCAGGCTGAGCCTGTGGTTAATTCTTTTTCCTGATGGGAAAATTGAGTGACCTGTGCCTGTCCCAACACCAAGAGCTAGTCTCTCATTGGTTCCCCGTCTTCCCGTTCATCCTCAGGACAAATTGCAACCTGTACGGAACAGGAGGTTAAAGGTGCTGATGCTCCAAGTAGGGAGATTGCTAGTAAAGTGGCTGGAATGGCGAACCCGAGCACAAGGAGATGAGAAATGCGGTGCGTTTTAGAAACCTTTCCCCATCACACGGTGTACCATCTTCTTTGTTTCTCATGCATGTTTTCGATGTAGGAAGATGCCCTTGAACCTGGAGATTTGGGACCCATGCGATGGGTAGCACGCAGTATTACTTTAAAGGGTCTGCGTTTGCTCACCCAACCTCACCAAACATCTCAGCCCCAAGAGTGTCCACCCTTATGTCTCATCCAGCTGTGGGTCTAGATATGGTCAATGCAGGTTGCATCACAGCCCCTGAACGAATTGTGTAAGAATTTCTCTCTATTTCCCTGTCTTTGTTTCATGGGTTTTTAAAAGTAATTTATTTTTATAATGGGGTTTAGCTGCTTTTCACGGCTGTGTTTATGCCGCCTTACACACACTTGACACACTAACAGAGAGATATCAATACATAGGTTTTAAGATTATTACTAGTCAGATATATTCTTGTGCGGTGAATCGGGCGTGTTGAGTCCAGTTCTCTGAGCAAGGAGTAGGTCTTGTCTATTCCATATTGGGTTTATGGAACGGTATCTGAGCTAATTTGAAACTCTTGTTTTATGTATCACCCCACCTCACCTTTCCCGTTAAGCAGCCATAGTGTGTTTTCTGCATGTGTGACTCTGTTCTGTTTTGTAATTCAGTTCAAGTGTAACGGTTTTTACATTCCCTCTATAAGTGACACCTTATGAGAAGTGTCCTTTTCTGTGTGACTTATTTCACTTAGAATCGTCTTACCTAAATCCACTCATCATGCTGCTACTAGCCTTATGACATTGATTTCATGGCTGAGTGATATTCCATTGTACATAAGGACCACAACTTTTTTATCCATTTTTCGCTTTCCTGGGATATTTAAGGTGGAATGAAGTGGAGGTCCTTGTCATAAGAGCAGCCCTAAACTTTGGGGTGCTTGTGTCTTGCTGATTTTCAATTTTCCCACTTTATCCCCCCATGCGTGGAAGTGCCCTATGCTCTCTAAGCTGTGTTTTTTAGATGTTTCAGGACACACCGTTCACTTCTCCAGAGTGGCTGTTGGCAATTTACATCCCGCCCAACAGTGTAGCAAGGCTCCCATTTCTCCATGGCCTGTCCTGCATTTCTGGTTTTGACACTTTTTTCAGCATGGCCCTTTTGACCTATGGGAAGCGAGACTTCTTTGTAGCGCTGATTTGCCTTTCCAGGTTGCTTGGTTGGCCAAAAAGGGCGTATGCGTTTTTTCCTGAATATATTCAGGAAAAAACGCATACGCCCTTTTTGGCCAAGGGCATCATTGTCAACGTTTTGCCGCTTTTCATGTGCTTTAAAGGCGATTCGAATCTACCTCCTGAAATCTGTTTCCTGCAATTCTGCATTGATTTCAAATCCTCTTCTTTGCCTTCCCTCAATATATTTGTGGACGAGAGTTATCATTTATAACTCTGCAGGTTTGTGAATTGCAGTGCCCTGAAGCTCCATTTTACAAGTCGCTTTTTTGGGAGCCGGCCGCAAAAGCGCAGGATGGCTTCAGGCCCTGTTCTGGTTCCGGGGGGCAGGCTGAGCCTGTGGTTAATTCTTCTTCCTGATGGGAAAATAGCGTGACCTGTGCCTGTCCCAACACCAAGAGCTAGTCTCTCATTGGTTCCCCGTCTTCCCGTTCATCCTCAGGACAAATTGCAACCTGTACGGAACAGGAGGTTAAAGGTGCTGATGCTCCAAGTAGGGAGATTGCTAGTAAAGTGGCTGGAATGGCGAACCCGAGCACAAGGAGATGAGAAATGAGGTGCGTTTTAGAAACCTTTCCCCATCACACGGTGTACCATCTTCTGGGTTTCTCATGCATGTTTTCGATGTAGGAAGATGCCCTTGAACCTGGAGATTTGGGACCCATGCGATGGGTAGCACGCTGTATTACTTTAAAGGGTCTGCGTTTGCTCACCCAACCTCACCAAACCTCTCAGCCCCAAGAGTGTCCACCCTTATGTCTCATCCAGCTGTGGGTCTAGATATGGTCAATCCAGGTTGCATCACAGCCCCTGAACGAATTGTGTAAGAATTTCTCTCTCTTTCCCTGTCTTTGTTTCATGGGTTTTTAAAAGTAATTTATTTTTATAATGGGGTTTAGCTGCTTTTCACGGCTGTGTTTATGCCGCTTTACACCCACTTGACACACTAACAGAGAGATATCAATACATAGGTTTTAAGATTATTACTAGTCAGATATATTCTTGTGCGGTGAATCGGGCGTGTTGAGTCCAGTTCTCTGAGCAAGGAGTAGGTCTTGTCTATTACATATTGGGTTTATGGAACGGTATCTGAGCTAATTTGAAACTCTTGTTTTATGTATCACCCCACCTCACCTTTCCCGTTAAGCAGCCATAGTGTGTTTTCTGCATGTGTGACTCTGTTCTGTTTTGTAATTCAGTTCAAGTGTAACGGTTTTTACATTCCCTCTATAAGTGACACCTTATGAGAAGTGTCCTTTTCTGTGTGACTTATTTCACTTAGAATCGTCTTACCTAAATCCACTCATCATGCTGCTACTAGCCTTATGACATTGATTTCATGGCTGAGTGATATTCCATTGTACATAAGGACCACAACTTTTTTATCCATTTTTCGCTTTCCTGGGATATTTAAGGTGGAAGGAAGTGGAGGTCCTTGTCAACAGAGCAGCCCTAAACTTTGGGGTGCTTGTGTCTGGCTGATTTTCAATTTTCCCACTTTATCCCCCCATGCGTGGAAGTGCCCTATGCTCTCTAAGCTGTGTTTTTTAGATGTTTCAGGACACACCGTACACTTCTCCAGAGTGGCTGTTGGCAATTTACATCCCGCCCATCAGTGTAGCAAGGCTCCCATTTCTCCATGGCCTGTCCTGCATTTCTGGTTTTGACACTTTTTTCAGCATGGCCCTTTTGACCGATGGGAAGCGAGACTTCTTTGTCGCGCTGATTTGCCTTTCCAGGTTGCTTGGTTGGCCAAAAAGGGCGTATGCGTTTTTTCCTGAATGTATTCAGGAAAAAACGCATACGCCCTTTTTGGCCAAGGGCATCATTGTCAACGTTTTGCCGCTTTTCATGTGCTTTAAAGGCGATTCGAATCTACCTCCTGAAATCTGTTTCCTGCAATTCTGCCTTGATTTCAAATCCTCTTCTTTGCCTTCCCTCAATATATTTGTGGATGAGAGTTATCATTTATAACTCTGCAGGTTTGTGAATTGCAGTGCCCTGAAGCTCCATTTTACAAGTCGGTTTTTTGGGAGCTGGCCGCAAAAGCACAGGACGGCATCAGGCCCTATTCTGGTTCCGGGCGACAGGCTGAGCCTGTGGTTAATTCTTCTTCCTGATGGGAAAATAGAGTGACCTGTGCCTGTCCCAACACCTAGAGCTACTCTCTCATTGGCTCCCCGTCTTCCCGTTCATCCTCAGGACAAATTGCAACCTGTACGGAACAGGAGGTTACAGGTGCTGATTCTCCAAGGAGGGAGATTGCAAGTAAAGCGGCTGGAATGGCGACCCCGAGCACAAGGAGATGAGAAATGAGGTGCGTTTTAGAAACCTTTCCCGGTCACACGGTCTACCACCTTCTGGGTTTCTCATGCATGTTTTCGATGTAGGAAGATGCCCTTGAACCTGTAGATTTGGGACCCATGGGATGGGTAACAGGCAGTAGTACTTTAAAGGCTCTGTTTTGCTCACCCAACCTCACCAAATCTCTCAGCCCCGAGAGTATCCACCCTTACGTCTCATCCAGCTGTGGGTCTAGATATGGTCAATCCAGGTGGCATCGCAGCCCCTGAACGAATTTTTTAAGAATTTCTCTGTCTTTCACTGTCTTTGTTTCACGGGTTTTTAAAATTAATTTATTTTTATAATGGGGTTTAGCTGCTTTTCACGGCTGTGTTTATGCTGCTTTACACCCACTTGACTCACATCCAGAGAGATATCAATACATAGGTTTTAAGATTCTTACTAATCAGATATATTCTTGTGCGGTCAATAGGGGGTGTTGAGTCCAGTTCACTGAGCAAGGAGTAGGTCTTTCTATTACATATTAGGTTTATGGAACGGTATCTCAGCTAATTTGAAACCCTTGTTTTATGCATCACCCCACATCACCTTTCCCGTTAAGCAGCCATAGTGTGTTTTCTAAACGTGTGACTCTGTTCTGTTTTGTAATTCAGTTCAAGTGTAGCGGTTTTTACATTCTCTCTATAAGTGATAGGTTATGATACGTGTCTTTTTCTGTGTGACTTATTTCACTTAGTATCGTCGTACCTAAATCCACTCATCATGCTGCTACTAGCCTTATGACATTGATTTCATGGCTGAGTGATATTCCATTGTACATAAGGACCAACACTTCTTTATCCATTTTTCTCTTTCCTGGGATATTTAAGGTGTCATGAAGTGGAGGTTCTTGTCAACAGAGCAGCCCTAAACTTTGGAGTGCCTGTGTCTTGCTGATTTTTAGTTTTCCCAATTTATTCGCCCGTGAGGGGAAGTGCCCTATACGCTCTAAGCTGTGTTTTTTCGATGTTTCAGGACACACCGTACACTTCTCCAGAGTGGCTGTTGGCAATTTACATCCTGCCCATCAGCGTAGCAAGGCTCCCATTTCTCCATGGCCTGTCCTGCATTTCTGGTTTTGACACTTTTTTCAGCATGGCACTTTTGACCGATGGGAAGCGAGACTTCTTTGTAGCGCTGATTTGCCTTTCCTGGTTGCTTTGTTGGCCAAAAAGGGCGTATGCTATTTTTCCTGAATATATTCAGGAAAAAACGCATACGCCCTTTTTGGCCAAGGGCATCATTATCGACGTTTTGCCGCTTCTCATGTGCTTTAAAGGCAATTCGAATCTACCTCCTGAAATCTGTTTCCTGCAATTCTGCCTTGATTTCAAATCGTCTTCTTTGCCTTCCCTCAAGATATTTGTGGACGAGAGTTATCATTTATAACTCTGCAGGTTTGTGAATTGCAGTGCCCCTGCGCTCCATTTTACAACTCGCTTTTTTGGGAGCTGGCCGCAAATGCGCAGGATGGCCTCAGGCACTATTCTGGTTCCGGGCGGCAGGCTGAGCTTGCGGTTAATTCTTCTTCCTGATGGGAAAATAGAGTGACCTGTGCCTGTCCCAACACCTAGAGCTAGTCTCTCATTGGCTACCCCTCTTCCCGTTCATCCTCAGGACAAATTGCAAGCTGTACGGAACAGGAGGTTAAAGGTGCTGATTCTCCAAGGAGGGAGATTGCTAGTAAAGCGGCTGGAATGGCGAACCCGAGCACAAGGAGATGAAAAATGAGGTGCGTTTTAGAAACGTTTCCCGGTCACACGGTCTACCACCTTCTGGGTTTCTCATGCATGTTTTCGATGTAGGAAGATGCCCTTGAACCTGGAGATTTGGGACCCATGGGATGGGTAACAGGCAGTAGTACTTTAAAGGCTCTGCGTTTGCTCCCCCTACCTCACCAAAGCTCTCAGCCCCAAGAGTGTCCACCCTTACGTCTCATCCAGCTGTGGGTCTAGATATGGTCAATCCAGGTGGCATCACAGCCTCTGAATGAATTGTATAAGAATTTCTCTCTCTTTCACTGTCTTTGTTTCATGGGGTTTTAAAAGTTCTTTGTTTTTATAGTGGGGTTAACTTCTTTTCACTGCTGTGTTTATGCCGCTTTACACCCCCTTGACACACTTACAGACAGATATCAATACATAGGTTTTAAGATTCTTACTAGTCAGATATGTTCTTGTGCCGTGAATAGGGGGTGTTTAGTCCAGTTCACTGAGCAAGGAGTAGGTCTTGTCTATTACATATTGTGTTTATGGAACGTTATCTGAGCTAATTTGAAATCCTTGTTTTATGCATCACCCCACCTCACCTTTCCCGTTAAGCATCCATAGTGTGTTTTCTAAATGTGTGACTCTGTTCTGTTTTGTAATTCCGTTCAAGTGTAGCGGTTTTTACATTCCCTCTGTTAGTGATATCTTATGATAAGTGTCTTTTTCTGTGTGACTTATTTCACTTCGAATCCTCGTACCTAAATCCACTCATCATGCTGCTACTAGCCTTATGATATTGATTTCACCCTCGATTGATATTCCATTTTACATATGGAGCACAACTTCTTTATCCATTTTTCTCTTTCGTGGGATATTTAAGGTAGAATTAAGTGGAGGTTCTTGTCAACAGAGCAGCCCTAAAATTTGGGGTGCCTGTGTTTTGCTGATTTTTAATTTTCCCAATTTATACGCCCATGAGTGGATGTGCCCCTTTCTCTCTAGCTGTGTTTTTTAGATGTTTTAGGAAACACCATACCCTCCTCCAGAGTCGTCATTGGCAATTTACATCCCACCCATCAGTGTAACAGGGCTCCCTTTCCTCCCTGTCCTCTCCTGCATTTCTTCTTTTTACACTTTTTTAGGAAGGCCATTTTGACCGATGGGAAGTCAGACTTCTTTGTAGTGCTGAATTGCATTTCCGGCTTGCTTGGTTGGCCAAAAGGGGCCTATGGTTTTTTTCCTGAATTCATACAGAAAAAAACGCATATGCTCTTTTTGTCCAAGTGCATCATTGTCGGGTCTGAAGTGTCGGGTGTGGGTCCTCTGCATGTGGAAACCTAGGAGCAAGTGAAATTAGACAAAGCACAAAGGAAAAAATGGTTAGACTTTATTTTATTGCCCAGATTCTATTGTTATCTCCCAGGAATTTTTAATGGGCTTTGCCAGTGACAAAGCCCTCCTCTGCCTTTTGTCCCATTCCTCATTCTTGGGGCGCTGAGGGTGCAGACACGTCTTCTGTAAATGCTTCATGCTGAGTTGGGTGTCCTCATACCCGGGGGGAGGGGCAGGACTTCTCCCCAGCAGCCTCCAGGTGAGGTTGATTGTCCGCAGGCCTCCTCCCTCACTGCTCGTCTGCCTGAGCACCAGCATTGGCAGTTTTATAGATTCTAATGACCTTTAAGGGTCCAGGAAAGAGATGTGCAGAGACGCTGGGGGGGTGGGCGGTTTTACCCTGCTCCACATTGGTTTGGCCCCCTTAGGCTGACGGTTTCTGCCAGCCTAGATGCTCTGACCAGTAGTCTGCGCTTTCTTCAGTTAGGCCTCTGAATTAACGTACAAACAGCACCAGGTGTCAGAGCCCTGCTTGCTCAACTCCCAGACAGTCCAGGGCCGGTGGTGATCCAGGACCATGACGGCCACTCAGTCAACGGCCTTTTGAAGTAGCCAGGAGTACAGCCGGTCTCACTGGCCGCCGTCACCGCGGTGTCTGTAGGCTTTTCTATGGTGGCAGCGTTATTTACGGTTCCCCTGCCAAGTTTATTAGCTCCGCTCTGGGTGCAGTAAGTCCTGTAAGCAATAGTCTGTTCTTTTGGGGCACACTCTTGTTGTTTCCTGAGAGAAGCTCCAGGTCAAGTGATGGTCACACGAGTCGTCATGGGGGCCCATTGCCCCAAGTTGTCTCTCTGGAGGTTGGTGTTGGAGGGCCTCCTCACTCGAGGTCATTGTGCCCACGGAGCAATCCCTGCAACTTCAGGGCATGGTGGGTGGTTAGGATCACCAAGTGGCGTCCTTTTCCCTTAGGAGGGAGCTGGCCTTGCGGGCTGCTGATTTCCAGGTTTTTAGATACCCCCAGTATCCTGGTCGAATGGGGTGGCTGGCCAATGCCTGGAGGGCATTCTTGCATTGTTCCATTTCAAGTGGTCCCAGTTTTTGCACTAATACTCCAAGGGCGATTCACCTTGGACCAGGAATGTAAAGGTCAAAGGGTTTAGCTAACTTAGGGAGGTCCAGGGCCAGGGTCTGAATTGACTGCTCTTTCCAATCTTGAAAGGCCGCTTCTGGATTCTATTCAAAAGGATCATCATCTTTTCCTTTCAGTGTTTCATATAGAGGCCCAGCTATTAGACTGTAGTTAGGGATCCAGATGCAGCAAATCCCGGTCTCCCCAGGAACCCCTAAGCTGTCTTCTAGTTTCAGGAAGGCTGAGGCTGCAAATGGCTTATTCCCTTTCCTGGGGTGGGCTTCTCCGACCTTCTGTTCGAATGAAGCCCAGGAAGGCCACCTTAGTTTGTGATATTTGAGCCTTTTCCTTGGACACCTTCTATCTTTTATTGGCTAGGGAGTTCAGAGGCCTCCTTAGTCGGGCTGGTGATCAGAATGTCATCTGCATATTGAAGGAGGGTTCCCTTCTCCAGAGGTAGATCTTTTAGGTCTTTAGCTAACGTTTCCCCAAAGACGGTGTGGGAATTTTTGAACCCCTGGGGCAGGACGGCCCAGCAGTATTGTTTTTGTTGTATGTTGAGTCCTGCCACTCACAGCCAACATTTCTTGTGACTCTGGGACTAATGGAATACAGAAGAAGGCATCATTGAAGTCTAATACAGAATGCCATGTCCTGGTGGATGGTAGAATGACCAGCAGGGTGTAGGAATTAGGAACTACTAGATGTATATCCACTGTGGCTTCACTGACTGTCCTGGCATCCTCTACCAGGTCCCCAGCAGCCCACGGGGCTCTCGTGGTCAGGCCACTCCCAGGATATGGAGCTCACCTGGGCAGGTACGCAGCAGCCCACGGGGCTCTCGTGGGCAGGCCCCTCCCTGGATATGGAGCTCCCATGGACAGGTACCCCGGCAGGGCTGGGCACACAGGAACCGTGCACATAGCCCTCATTGCAGAGCACCCCCAGCACACCTGTCACTCAGAGCTGACACAGAGCACCTCAGAGCAGAGCTTGAACTAACAAACAGCAGCTCCAACAGGTCTGTGACCCTAGGCTTCACTCTGTGCGGCCTCCCTCTGCCTGGTCTTCCAGGGGCTTCCACTGCAGCCGGAGCACCAGGCCTCTGTCTCCACCCACCACCCCTCCTCTCCCTGACTCCTGGGTTCCTCTCATTAGCAGAGGTTCTTCTTGAAGTTGTCTCCCACTCATGGACCAGATAAAATGATTAGAAAACAAGCCAGGGCTGCCGCCCCTTATCTATCCTGACTCTCGGGACCCTACACCTGTTCCTTGGATCTGGCCGGTGCAGCAAGACCCATTTTCTGCAACTCTGAGCCCCTGAGGGGCGAGGATTGGCTGACCTGGGCAGCCTGACCCGGCCGGCCAGCCCTTCCCAGGTGTGCCTGGGTTGAGGTCAATATAAACACCCCTCCAGGCAGCAAAAGCCTCTGCAGCTGTGCCTGACGCCATATTCTCTGCCCCGTCAGCAGTCTCGGGGTTGGGCTGGTGGGAGAGAGTAGGGCCCACGGCTCTATGAGTGGCCCGGTGTGACTGGGGCTCTGCTGGACTTTCTGCAGGAGTTGCCGGGCTGCCACCTGCTAAAGAAGAGGATGTGTCACCCATACTTGCTGCTGGAATTTCTCCCCGGGCAGAGGTGAGGAAGGACAAAAGCAGTGGGGGCCGGGACAGGAGGGGTACCTCAGGCAGGGAAATGGAAAGCTTCCAGACGAGCGCCCGGGGCCAGGACCATCCTGGCTGGCCTGCAGGCACCAAGTCGGCCTGCGTGCTGTCGCTGGTGTGACTCCAAGCCCCTTCCTCTAGTTTTTAAAGTCTTTGCACACATTCAGGTGTTTTACCTGGGAAGGGTGGGAAAAGTTCAGCAGCAGCTGGCCTGGGGCTCAGCTCACGTTTACTCAGAGACGCCTCCTCACGGTCCCCCAGCTTTGCAATGAGGACGCTCCTCGTGTGGGGGCTGCTGGCTGCATGGGAGATGATTCCCACCTGTGACCAACTTCAGAATTGTTTACCACTGGAGCAAGTGCCCTGATAGTGTTTTCCTCTGTATGACCAGTGGGTTCTGTTTTTTTTTTTTTCTTTTTTGGTTCAAGGTAAGTTTTATTCCTCTTTTTGTATTTATGGATATAAGCATGGAAATAATTCATTCATATAAATACGTCTATGGGAAGGACAGAACTTTTTTTTCTGTTTTATTTTTTTAAGTATTATTTATTTTTTAATTTTTGAATTTATTTTATTCATTTTTTTATACAGCAGGCTCTTATTGGTTACCTATTTTATACATATAAGTGTATATATGTCAATCCCAGGCTCGCAATTCATCCCACCACCACCACCCTGACACTTTCCCCCCTTGGTGTCCATACATTTGTTCTCTACATCTGTGTCTCTATTTCTGCCTTGCAAACCGGTTCATCTTTACCATTTTTCTAGGTTCCACATGTATGTGTTAATATACGATATTTGTTTTTCTCTTTCTGACTTACTTCACTCTGTATGCCAGTCTCTAGATCTATCCACGTCTCCACAAATGACCCAATTTCATTCCTTTTTATGGCTGAGTAATATTCCATTTTATATATGTAGCACATCTTTTCTGTTCGTCTGTCTATGGGCATTTAGGTTGCTTCCATGACCTGGCTATTGTAAATAGTGCTGCAATGAATATTGTGGTGAATATGTCTTTTTGAATTATGGATTTCTCTGGGTATATGGCCAGTAGTGGGATTGCTGGGTCATATGGTAATTCTATTTTTAGTATTTTAAGGAACCTCCATGCTGTTCTCCATAGTGACTGTATCAATTTACATTCCCACAAATAGTGTAAGAGGGTTCCCTTTTCTCCACACCCTCTCCAGCATTTGTTGCTTGTAGATTTTCTGATGATGCCCATTCTAACTCGTGTGAGGTGATACCTCATTGTAGTTTTGGTTTATATTTCTCTAATAATTAGTGATGTTGAGCAGCTTTTCATGTGCTTCTTGGTCATCTGTATGTCTTCTTGGGACAAATGTCTATTTACGTCATCTGCCCATTTTTGGATTGGGTTGTTTGTTTTTTTACTGTTGAGCTGCATGAGCTGTTTATATACATTGGAGATTACTCCTTTGTCCATTGATTCGTTTGCAAATATTTTCTCCCATTGTGAGGGTTGTCTTTTCGTCTTGTTTGTAGTTTCCTTTGCTTTGCAAAAGCTTTTAGGTTTCATTTGCTCCCATATGTTTATTTTTTTTTAATTCCATTACTCTAGGAGGTGGATCAAAAAAGATCTTGCTGTGATTTATGTCAAAGAGTATTCTTCCTATGTTTTCCTCTAAGAGTTTTATAGTGTCCGGTCTTACATTTCGGTCTCTAATCCATTTTGAGTTTATTTTTTGTGTATGGTGTTAGGGAGTGTTCTAATTTCATTCTTTTACATGTAGCTGTCCATTTTTCCCAGCACCACTTATTGAAGAGACTTTCTTTTCTCCTTTTTATACCCTTGCCTCCTTTGTCATAGATTAGTGGGCCATAGGTGTGTAGGTTTATCTCTGGGCTTTTTTTTTTCTTTTACATCTTTATTGGAGTATAATTGCTTTACAATTGTGTGTTAGTTTCTGCTGTATAAAAAAAGTGAATCAGCTGTGCGTATACACATAACACCATATCCCCTCCCTCTTGCACCTCCCTCTCACTCCCTTATCCCACCCTTTTAGGTGGTCACAAAGCAAAGAGCTGATCTCCCTGTGCTATGTGGTTGCTTCCCAGTAGCTATCAATTTTACATTTGGTAGTGTATATATGTCCATACCACTCTCACTTTGTCCCAGCTTACCCTTCCCTCTCCCCATGTCCTCAAGTCCTTTCTCTACGTCTGTGTCCTTAATCCTTTCCTGCCCCTAGGTTCTTCATAAACTTTTTTTTTAAGATTCCATATATATGTGTTAGCATACGGTATTTGTTTTTCTCTTTCTGACTTACTTCACTCTGTAGGACAGACTCTAGATCCATCCACCTCACTAAAAATAACTCAATTTCGTTTCTTTTTATGGCTGAATAATGTTCCATTGTATATATATGTGCCACATCTTCTTTATCCATTTATCTGTTGATGGACACTTAAGTTGCTTCCATGTCCTGGCTATTGTAAATAGAGCTACAGTGAACATTGTGGTACATGACTCTTTTTGAATTATGGTTTTCTCAGGGTAAATATCCAGGAGTGGGTTTGCTGGGTTGTATGGTAGTTCTATTTTTAGTTTTTAAGGAACCCCCATACCGTTCTCCCTAGTGGCTATATCAATTTACATTCCCACCAACAGTGCAAGAGGGTTCCCTTTTCTCCAATAAATGCCTCTCCAGCATTTATTGTTGGTAGATTTTTTGATGATGGCCATTCTGACTGGTGTGAGGTGATACCTCACTGTAGTTTTGATTTGCATTTCTCTAATGATTAGTGATATTCAGCATCCTTTCATGTGTTTGTTGGCAACCTGTATATCTTCTTTGGAGAAATGTCTATTTAGGTCTTCTGCCCATTTTTGGATTGGGTTGTTTGGTTTTGTGATATTGAGCTACATGAGCTGCTTTTTGGAGATTAATCCTTTGCCATTTGCTTCATTTGAAAATATTTTCTCCCATTCTGATGGTTGTCTTTTCATCTTGCTTATGTTTTCCTTTGCTGTGCAAAATAATTTATGTTTCATTCGGTCCCATTTTTTTATTTTTGTTTTTATTTCCATTTCTCTAGGAGGTGGGTCAAAAAGGATCTTGCTGTGATTTATGTCATAGACTGTTCTGCTTATGTTTTCCTCTAAGAGTTTTGTAGTGGCTGGTCTTATATTTAGGTCTCTAATCCATTTTGAGTTTATTTTTGTGTATGGTGTTAGGGAGTGTACTAATTTCATTCTTTTACATGTAACTGTCCAGTTTTCCCAGCACCACTTGCTGAAGACACTGTCTTTTCTCCATTGTATACCCTTGCCTCCTTTGTCATAGATTAGTGAACCATAGGTACGTGGGTTTATCTCTGTGCTTTCTATCCTGTTCTATTGACCTATATTTCTGTTTTTGTGTCAGTACCATATTATCTTGATTACTCTAGCTTTGTAATATAGTCTGAAGTCTGGAAGTCTGATTCCTCCAGCTCTTTTTTTCCCCCCTCAAGACTGCTTTGGCTATCCAGGGTCTTTTGTGTCTCCCTACAAATTTTAAGATTTTTTTTTTCTTGTTCTGTAGAAAATGCCAAAGGTATTTTGATCGGGATTGCATTGAATCTGTAGATTGCTTTGGGTAGTATAGTCATTTTCACAATATTGATTCTTCTAATCCGAGAACATGGTATATGTCTCCATCTGTTTATATCATCTTTGATTTCTTTCTTCAGTGTCTTTTAGTTTTCTGAGTACAGGTCTTTTACTTCCTTAGGTAGGTTTATTCCTAGGTATTTTATTCTTATTGTTGCAGTGGTAATGGGATTGTTTCCTTAATTTCTCTTTCTGATCTTTCATTGTTAGTGTAGAGGAATGCAAGCAATTTCTGTGCATTAATTTTGTATCCTGCAACTTTACCAAATTCATTGATTAGCTCCAGTGGTTTTCTGGTGGCATCTTTAGGATTCTCTATCTATGATATCATGTCATCTGCAAACAGTGACAATTTTACTTCTTCTTTTCCTTTTTGTATTCCTTTTATTTCTTTTTCTTCTCTGATTGCCATGGCTAGGACTTCCAAAACTATGTTGAATAGCAGTGGTGAGAGTGGACATCCTTGTCTTGTTCCTGATCTTAGAGGAAACGCTTTCAGTTTTTCACCATTGAGAATGCTGTTTGCTGTGGGTTTGTCATATATGGCCTTTATTATGTTGAGGTAGTTTCCCTCTATGCCCACACTCCAGAGTTTTTATCGTAAATGAGTGTTGAATTTTCTCAAAATCTTTTCCTTCATCTATTGAGATGATCATATGGTTTTATTCTACAATTTGTTAATATGGTGTATCACATTGATTTGTGTATATTGAAGAATCCTTGCATCCCTGGGATAAACCCCACTTGATCATGGTGTATGATCCTTTTAATGTGTTGTTCGATTCTGTTTGCTAGTATTTTGTTGAGGATTTTTACATCTATATTCATCAGTGATATTGGTCTATAATTTTCTTTCCTTGTAGTATCTCTGTCTGATTTTGGTATCAGGGTGATGGTGGTCTCATAGAATGAGTTTGGGAGTGTTCCTTCCCCTGCAATTGTTTTGAAGAATTTGAGAAGGTTGGGTGTTAGCTCTTCTCTAAATGTTTGATAGAATTCACCTGTGATGCCATCTGGTTCTGGACTTTGGTTTATTGGAAGATTTTTAATCACAGTTTCAATTTCATTGCTTGTGATAGGTTTGTTCATATTTTCTATTTCTTCCTGGTTCAGTCTTAGAAGGTTATCCCTTTCTAAGAATTTGTCCATTTCTTCCAGATTGTCCATTTTATTGGCCTAGAGTTGCTTGTAGTAGTCTCTTAGGATGCTTTGTATTCCTGTTGTGTCTGTTGTAACTTCTGCTTTTTCACTTCTAATTTTGTTGATTTGCGTCTTCTCCCTCTTTTTCTTAAGTCTGGCTAAAGGTTGATCATTTTTGCTTATCTTCTCAAAGAACCAGCTTTTAGTTTTATTGATCTTTGCTTTCGTTTTCTTTGTTTCTATTTCATTTATTTCTGCTCTGATGTTTATGATTTCTTTCCTTCTACTAACTTTGGGTTTTGTTCTTCTTTCTCTAGTTCCTCTAGGTGTAAGGTTCGATTGTTTATTTGGGATTTTTCTTGTTTCTTGAGGTAGGCTTGTATTGCTATAAACTTCCCTCTTAGAACTCCTTTTGCTGCATCCCATAGGTTTTGGATCATCGTGTTTTTGTTGTCATTTGTCTCTAGGTAGTTTTTGATTTCCTCTTTGATTTCTTCAGTGATCTCTTGGTTATTTAGTAACGTATTGTTTAGCCTCCATGTGTTTGTGTTTTTTACGTTTTTTTCCGTGTAATTGATTTCTAATCTCATAGCATTGTGGTCGGAACAGCTGCTTGATATGATTTCAGTTTTCTTAAATTTACTGAGGCTTTATCTGTGACCCAAGATATGATCTATCCTGGAGAATGTTCCGTGTGCAGTTGAGAAGAACGTGTAATCTGCTGTTTTTGGATGGAATGTCCTATAAATATCAATTAACTCTATCTGGTCTATTGTGTCATTTAAAGCTTGTGTTTCCTTATTAATTTTCTGTCTGGCTGATCTCCACTGGTGTAAGTGAGCTGTTAAAGTCCCCCGCTATTATTGTGTTACTGTCGATTTCCTCTTTTATAGCTGTTAGCAGTTGCCTTATACATTGAGGTGCTCCTATTTTGGGTACATATATATTTATAATTGTTATATCTTCTTCTTGGATTGATCCCCTGACCATTATGTAGTGTCTTTCCTTGTCTCTTGTAACATTCTTTATTTTAAAGTCTATTTTATCTGATATGAGTATTGCTACTCCAGCTTTCTTTTGATTTTCATTTGCATAGAGTATATTTTTCCATCGCCTCACTTTGAGTCTGTATGTGTCCCTAGGTCTGAAATGGATCTCTTGTAGACAGCATATATATGGGTCTTGTTTTTGTATCCATTCAGCGAGCCTGTGTCTTTTGGTTGGAACATTTAGTGCATTCACGTTTAAGGTAATTATCGATATGTATGTTCCTACTACTATTTTCTTAATTGTTATGGGTTTGTCTTGGTGGGTCCTTTTCTTCTCTTGTGTTTCCCACTTAGAGAAGTTCCTTTAGCATTTGGTTTAGAGCTGGTTTCATGGTGCTGAATTCTCTTAGCTTTTGCTTGTCTGTAAGGCTTTTGATTTCTCCATCAAATCTGAATGAGCTCTTTGCAGGATGGAGTACTCTTGGTTGTAGGTTCTTCCCTTTCATCACTTTAAATTTATCATGCCACTTCCTTCTGGCTTGTAGATTTTCTGCTGAGAAATCAGTTGTTATCCTTATGGGAGTTCCCTTGTATGTTATTGGTCATTTTTCCCTTGCTGCTTTCAATCATTTTTCTTTGTCGTTAATTTTTGTCAATTTGATTACTATGTGTCTTGTCATTTTTCTCCTTTGGTTTATCCTGCCTGGGACACTCTGTGCTTCTGGACTTGGGTGGCTATTTCTTTTCCCATGCTAGGGAAGTTTTTGACCATAATCTCTTCAAATATATTCTCGGGTCCTTTCTCTCTCTCTTCTCCTTCTGGGACCCCTATAATGCGAATGTTGTTGCGTTTAATGTTGTCCCAGAGGACTCTTGGGGTGTCTTCGTTTATTTTCATTCTTTTTCTTTATTCTGTTCCATGGCAGTGATTTCCACCTCTCTGTCTTCCAGGTCACTTATCCGTTCTTCTGCCACAGTTATTCTGCTACTGATTCCTTCTAGTGTATTTTTCATTTCAGTTATTACATTGTTCACCTCTGTTTGTTGGTTCTTTAATTCTTCTAGGTCCTTGTTAAACATTTCTTGCATCTTCTCGATCTTTGCCTCCTTTTTTTTTCCAAGGTCTTGGCTCAACTTCACTATCATTATTCTGAATTCTTTTTCTGGAAGGTTCCCTATCTCCACCTCATTTCGTTTTTTTTCTGGGGTTTTATCTTGTTCCTTGATCTGGTATAAAGTCCTCTGCCTTTTCATTTTGTCTATCTTTCTGTGAATGTGGTTTTCCTTCCACAGGCTGCAGAATTGTAGTTCTTCTTGCTTCTGTTGTCTGCTCTCCGGTGGATGAGTCTATCTTAGAGGCTAGTGCAAGCTTCCTGATGGGAGGGACTGGTGGTGGGTAGAGCTGGGTGTTGCTTTGGTGGGCAGAGCTTTAATCCGCTTGTCTACGGATTAAATAAAACTTTAATAAAAAGTTTAATCCGCTTGTCTGCTGATGCATGGGGCTGGGTTCCCTCCCTGTTGGTTGTTTGGCCTGAGGCGACCCAGCCCTGGAGCCTACCTTGCTCTTGGTGGGGCTAATGGCGGACTCTGGGAGGGCACACACCAAGGAGTATTTCCCAGAACTTCTGCTGCCAGTGTCGTTGTCCTCACGGTGAGCCACAGCCACAGCCACCACCTGCCTCTGCAGGAGACCCTCTAAAAGTAGCAGGTAGTTCTGGTCATTCTCCTACAGGGTCACTGCTCCTTCCCCTGGGTCCTGATGTGCACACTACTTTGTGTGTGCCCTCCAAGAGTGGAGTATCTGAGTGGAGTTGAGACTCTGAGACTCTGTGTGGACTCGCACAGACTCTGGGTCCTGTGAAGCTTCGATGTTTTCTGATTCTAGAAATCCTATAGGAGACGGTCCACAGCAGGTGACGCTAATGTTGTCAGTAGAGGTGTTGAAGCCAAAGATCTGCAGTTCCAACTAGAGGTGCCGATGTACATACAGGACAAAATCATCTCGTGTGAATGTAGTTCAGGCATGTTTAAGATGAATGCAGTCATGTTAATGCCTACCATATTCTATCTTGAGCCTCTCTTCAGGGACCCCCTCCTCAGTTCCTGAGGCTCCTGTAAGTCATGTACAGGGGACTGGAGAGTGGGCTCTGTCCAGTCTGAGCCCTGAGTTACCCTGTGTGTATCTTAGGATACTTTGTATTTCTGTGGTGTCTGTTGTAACATCATCTCTTTCATTTCAGATTTATTTGGGCCCTCTCTTTTTAAAAAAACATATGACTGTTTTCTTTTATTCTTTACAGAAGTTTAATAAGTGTTTGATCTACTATCCTTACCCTATGTATACTTTTTGCAGTGAGATTTTTACTTTTCTTTGTTTCCTTGTTACTATCAATAATTAGTGAGACTTCTTTTAAGCTACCTTCAACATTGCTTATAAAGCTGCTTTATTAGTGATGACAGAGCCTTAATGGAAGTCATGTTCTGGTTGTAAATTAGAATGCAATGTGCCAGCAAATAGCCCCTTAAGTTTATGTCTCATTACTTCTTGTTCTTTTTTTAATTTAATTTTTATTTTTTGTCAGAGCAAATTTAATTAAAATGTTTTGTTTCTTCTAGGTGTGCAAGATGTGGTTCTTTTAAACATATACATATATCTATTCTTCTTTGGATCATTTTCCCATGTAGGTTATGACACGATGTTGAGTAGTCTTGTCTTGGTATTACGTAGGTCTTTGGTGATTACATATTTCACATGTGTTTCTATATCTATCTTAACCCCAATATCCTAATGTATCCAATCCTCACACCTTTCCATTTGGTGAACCATAAGTTTGTTTAATGAATCTGTGATTGCATTTCTCTGTGGAAATATCTTCATTGGTATCAATTTTTAGCTAAGACCTATAAGTGATATTATAGGATATGTGTCTTTTGCTTTCTGACTTAGTACAATTTGCCTGATTACCTCAAGAATCATACATGGTGCTGCAAATGGCATTGTTTCATTTTTTTCCCTGGCTAATATTCCATCTGTACATGTACCAGTTCTTCTTTGGCCACGCACCTCTTGATGGACTTTCTGGTTGCCTCCATGTCTTGGCTATTGCAATACTGCTGCAATGCACATTTGCTTGCCTGTGTCTTTCCAGTTATATCTTCTTATGTTATAGGCCAAGGAGTGGGCTTGCTGTATCATATGGTAGCTCAGTGTGTATGTTTTAAAGGCACCCCCATTCAGTTCTCATTAGTGGCTCTTTCCAGGATACGTCCCACTTAAAATTGAGGCTATGCATTTCTCCAAAACACCTTCAATATTTATTATTGGTAGTTTTCTTGCTGATGGTTATTCTAACAGGTGTGAGCTGATACCTATCTGTGGTTGAATTTGCATGTGTCCCATAATCTGTTGAAATTGAGCTTTAAAGCATGCCCTTTTTATTGATCAAACTGTGATTACAGCTTAGTTCTTCAAAGTGTTTTCTTAAAGTAAGTGTCACATTTTGAAAATTTTTGGCCATTAAATCCCTCAAGACATTTTGAGGGCACGTTTCATTTACAGCCCTGAAGTACTTGTTCATATGAAGTGACCATTAGCACAGGTTTTAAAGCTGCTTGTGCAGGTAACGGCCAGAGGGTGGCAGCCTTTCTATGTTCCCAATCTGGTAAATACGGAAAGAGACCTTCAGCCCCAAGAGTGTCCAGCTTTATTTCTCATCCAGCTGTGGGTCTAGATATGGTCACACCAGGTTGCATCACAGCCCCGGAAAGAATTATATAAAAATTTCTCCCTCTATCACTATCTTTGTTTTTTGGGATTTTAAAGTAATTTATTTTTATAATGGGGTTTACCTGATTTTCACTGCTGTGTTTATGGCCCTTTACACCCATTGATTAACTTACAGAGAGAAATCAATACATAGGTTTTAAGATTTTTACTAGTCAGATATACACTTGTTCGTTGAATAGGGGGTGTTGTGTCCACTTCACGGAGCAAGGAGTATGTCTTGTCTATTACATATTGGGTTTATGGATCGGTATCTGAGCTAATATGAAACCCTTGTTTTATGCATCACCCCACCTCACCTTTCCCGTTAAGCAGCCATAGTGTGTTTTCTAAATGTGTGACTCTATTCTGTTTTGTAATTCAGTTCAATTGTAGCGGTTTTTACATTCCCTCTATAAGTGATATCTTATGATAAGTGTCTTTTTCTGTGTGACTTATTTCACTTAGAATCGTCGAACCTAAATCCACTCATCTTGCTGCTAATAGCCTTATGACATTGATTTCATGGCTGAGTGATATTCCATTGTACATAAGGACCACAACATCGTTATCCATTTTCCTATTTCCTGGGATATTTAAGGTGTAATGAAGAGGAGGTTCTTGTCAAGAGAGCAGCCCTAAACTTTGGTGTGCCTGTGTCTTGCTGATTTTTAGTTTTCCCAATTTATACGCCCATGAGTGGAAGTGCCCTATGCCCTCTAAGCTGTGTTTTTTAGATGTTTCAGGACACACCGTACACTTCTCCAGAGTGGCTGTTGGCAATTTACATTCCGCCATCAGCGTACCAAGGCTCCCATTTCTCCATGGCCAGTGCTGCATTTCTGGTTTTGACACTTTTTTCAGCATGGCCCTTTTGATCGATGGGAAGCGAGACTTCTTTGTAGCGCTGATTTGCCTTTCCAGGTTGCTTGGTTGGCCAAAAAGGGCCTATGCGTTTTTTCCTGAATATATTCAGGAAAAAACGCATAGGCCCTTTTTAGCCAAGGGCATAAGTGTCGACGTTTTGCCGCTTTTCATGTGCTTTAAACGCGATTCGAATCTACCTCCTTAAGTCTGTTTCTGCAGTTCTGCCTTGCTTTCAAATCCTCTTCGTTGCCTTCCCTCAATATATTTGTGGACGAGAGTTATCATTGGTAACTCTGCAGGTTTGTGAATTGCAGTGCCCCTGATCTCCATTTTTCAACTCGCTTTTTTGGGAGTTGGCCGCAGAAGCACAGGATTTCTTCAGGCCCTATTCTACTTCCAGGCAGCAGGCTGAGTCTGTGGTTAATTCTTTTTCCTGATGGAAAAATAGAGTGACCTGTGCCTGTCCCAAAACCTAGAGCTTGTCCCTTATTGGTTCCCCCTCTTTCCGTTCATCCTCAGGACAAATTGCAACCTGTAACAAACAGGAGGTTAAAGGTGCTGATTCTCCAAGTACGGAGATTGCAATTATAGCGGCTGGAATGGTGAACCCAAGCACAAGGAGATGAGAAATGAGGTGTGTTTTAGAAACCTTTGCCGATCACACAGTGTACCGTCGTCTGGGTTTCTTATGCGTGTTCTCGATGTAGGAAGATGCCCTTGAACCTAGAGATTTGGGACGAATGGGATGGGTACCACGCAGTATTATTTTAAAGGGTCTCCGTTTGCTCACCCAACCTCACCAAACCTCTCAGCCCCAAGAGTGTCCACCCTTATGTCTCATCCAGCTGTGGGTCTAGATATGGTCAATCCAGGTTGCATCACAGCCCCTGAACGAATTGTGTAAGAATTTCTCTCTCTTTCCCTGTCTTTGTTTCCTGGGTTTTTAAAAGTAATTTATTTTTATAATGGGGTTTAGCTGCTTTTTACGGCTGTCTTTATGCCGCTTTACACCCACTTGACACACTAACAGAGAGATTTCAATACATAGGTTTTAAGATTATTACTAGTCAGGTATATTCTTGTGTGGTGAATAGGGGGTGTTGAGTCCAGTTCTCTTTGCAAGGAGTGGGTCTTGTCTATTACATATTGGGTTTATGGAACGGTATCTCAGCTAATTTGAAACCCTTGTTTTATGTATCACCCCAACTCACCTTTCCCGTTAAGCAGCCATAGTGTGTTTTCTGCATGTGTGACACTGTTCTGTTTTGTAATTCAGTTCAAGTGTAACGGTTTTTACTTTCCCTGTATAAGTAATATCTTATGAGAAGTGTAGTTTCTGTGTGACTTATTTCACTTAGAATCGTCGTACCTAAATCCACTCATCATGCTGCTACTAGCCTTATGACATTGATTTCATGGCTGAATGATATTCCATTGTACATAAGGACCACAACTTCTTTATCCATTTTTCCCTTTCTTGGGATATTTAAGGTGGAATGAAGTGGAGGTCCTTGGCAACAGAGCAGCCCTAAACTTTGGTGTGCTTGTGTCTTACTGATTTTTAATTTTTCCAATTTATACCCCCATGCGTGGAAGTGCCCTATGCTCTCTAAGGTGTGTTTTTTAGATGTTTCAGGACACACCGTACCCTTCTCCAGAGTGGCTGTTGGCAATTTACATCCCGCCCATCAGCGTAGCAGGGCTCCCATTTCTCCATGGCCTTTCCTGCATTTCTGGTTTTGACACTTTTCTCAGTATGGCCCTTTTGACCGATGGGACGCGAGACTTCTTTGTAGCGCTGATTTGCCTTTCCAGGTTGCTTGGTTGGCCAAAAAGGGCGTATGCGTTTTTTCCTGAATATATTCAGGAAAAAAGGCATACGCCCTTTTTGGCCAAGGGCATCATTGTCAACGTTTTGCCGCTTTTCATGTGCTTTAAAGGCGATTCGAATCTACCTCCTGAAATCTGTTTCCTGCAATTCTACCTTGATTTCAAATCCTCTTCTTTGCCTTCCCTCAATATATTTGTGGACGAGAGTTATCATTTATAACTCTGCAGGTTTGTGAATTGCAGTGCCCTGTAGCTCCATTTTACAAGTCGCTTTTTCGGGAGCCGGCCGCAAAAGCGCAGGATGGCTTCAGGCCCTGTTCTGGTTCCGGGGTGCAGGCTGAGCCTGTGGTTAATTCTTCTTCCTGATGGGAAAATAGAGTGACCTGTGCCTGTCCCAACACCAAGAGCTAGTCTCTCATTGGTTCCCCGTCTTCCCGTTCATCCTCAGGACAAATTGCAACCTGTATGGAACAGGAGGTTAAAGGTGCTGATGCTCCAAGTAGGGAGATTGCTAGTAAAGTGGCTGGAATGGCGAACCCGAGCACAAGGAGATGAGAAATGAGGTGCGTTGTAGAAACCTTTCCCCATCACACGGTGTACCATCTTCTGGGTTTCTCATGCATGTTTACGATGTAGGAAGATGCCCTTGAACCTGGAGATTTGGGACCCATGCGATGGGTAGCACGCAGTAGTACTTTAAAGGGTCTGCGTTTGCTCACCCAACCTCACCAAACCTCTCAGCCCCAAGAGTGTCCACCCTTATGTCTCATCCAGCTGTGGGTCTAGATATGGTCAATCCAGGTTGCATCACAGCCCCTGAACGAATTGTGTAAGAATTTCTCTCTCTTTCACTGTCTTTGTTTCATGGGTTTTTAAAAGTAATTTCTTTTTATAATGGGGTTTAGCTGCTTTTCACGGCTGTGTTTAGGCCGCTTTACACCCACTTGACACACTAACAGAGAGATATCAATACATAGGTTTTAAGATTATTACTAGTCAGATATATTCTTGTGCGGTGAATCGGGCGTGTTGAGTCCAGTTCTCTGAGCAAGGAGTAGGTCTTGTCTATTACATATTGGGTTTATGGAACGGTATCTGAGCTAATTTGAAACTCTTGTTTTATGTATCACCCCACCTCACCTTTCCCGTTAAGCAGCCATAGTGTGTTTTCTGCACGTGTGACTCTGTTCTGTTTTGTAATTCAGTTCAAGTGTAACGGTTTTTACATTTCCTCTATAAGTGACACCTTATGAGAAGTGTCCTTTTCTGTGTGACTTATTTCACTTAGAATCGTCGTACCTAAATCCACTCATCATGCTGCTACTAGCCTTATGACATTGATTTCATGGCTGAGTGATATTCCATTGTACATAAGGACCACAACTTTTTTATCCATTTTTCGCTTTCCTGGGATATTTAAGGTGGAATGAAGTGGAGGTCCTTGTCAACAGAGCAGCCCTAATCTTTGGGGTTCTTGTGTCTTGCTGATTTTTAATTTTCCCACTTTATACCCCCATGCGTGGAAGTGCCCTATGCTCTCTAAGCTGTGTTTTTTAGGTGTTTCAGAACACACCGTACACTTCTCCAGAGTGGCTGTTGGCAATTTACATAACACCCATCAGTGTAGCAAGGCTCCCATTTCTCCATGGCCTGTCCTGCATTTCTGGTTTTGACACTTTTTTCAGCATGTCCCTTTTGACCGATGGGAAGCGAGACTTCTTTGTAGCGCTGATTTGCCTTTCCAGGTTGCTTGGTTGGCCAAAAAGGGCGTATGCGTTTTTTCCTGAATATATTCAGGAAAAAACGCATACGCCCTTTTTGGCCAAGGGCATCATTGTCAACGTTTTGCTGCTTTTCATGTGCTTTAAAGGCGATTCGAATCTACCTCCTGAAATCTGTTTCCTGCAATTCTACCTTGATTTCAAATCCTCTTCTTTGCCTTCCCTCAATATATTTGTGGACGAGAGTTATCATTTATAACTCTGCAGGTTTGTGAATTGCAGTTCCCTGAAGCTCCATTTTACAACTCGCTTTTTTGGGAGCTGGCCGCAAAAGCGCAGGATGGCTTCAGGCCCTGTTCTGGTTCCGGGGGGCAGGCTGAGCCTGTGGTTAATTCTTCTTCCTGATGGGAAAATAGAGTGACCTGTGCCTGTCCCAACACCAAGAGCTAGTCTCTCATTGGTTCCCCGTCTTCCCGTTCATCCTCAGGACAAATTGCAAGCTGTATGGAACAGGAGGTTAAAGGTGCTGATGCTCCAAGTAGGGAGATTGCTAGTAAAGTGGCTGGAATGGCGAACCCGAGCACAAGGAGATGAGAAATGAGGTGCGTTGTAGAAACCTTTCCCCATCACACGGTGTACCATCTTCTGGGTTTCTCATGCATGTTTACGATGTAGGAAGATGCCCTTGAACCTGGAGATTTGGGACCCATGCGATGGGTAGCACGCAGTAGTACTTTAAAGGGTCTGCGTTTGCTCACCCAACCTCACCAAACCTCTCAGCCCCAAGAGTGTCCACCCTTATGTCTCATCCAGCTGTGGGTCTAGATATGGTCAATCCAGGTTGCATCACAGCCCCTGAACGAATTGTGTAAGAATTTCTCTCTCTTTCCCTGTCTTTGTTTCCTGGGTTTTTAAAAGTAATTTATTTTTATAATGGGGTTTAGCTGCTTTTCACGGCTGTGTTTAGGCCGCTTTACACCCACTTGACACACTAACAGAGAGATATCAATACATAGGTTTTAAGATTATTACTAGTCAGATATATTCTTGTGCGGTGAATCGGGCGTGTTGAGTCCAGTTCTCTGAGCTTGGAGTAGGTCTTGTCTATTACATATTGGGTTTATGGAACGGTATCTGAGCTAATTTGAAACTCTTGTTTTATGTATCACCCCACCTCACCTTTCCCGTTAAGCAGCCATAGTGTGTTTTCTGCATGTGTGACTCTGTTCTGTTTTGTAATTCAGTTCAAGTGTAACGGCTTTTACATTCCCTCTATAAGTGACAACTTATGAGAAGTGTCCTTTTCTGTGTGACTTATTTCACTTAGAATCGTCGTACCTAAATCCACTCATCATGCCGCTACTAGCCTTATGACATTGATTTCATGGCTGAGTGATATTCCATTGTACATAAGGAACACAACTTTTTTATCCATTTTTCGCTTTCCTGGGATATTTAAGGTGGAATGAAGTGGAGGTCCTTGTCAACAGAGCAGCCCTAAACTTTGGGGTTCTTGTGTCTTGCTGATTTTTAATTTTCCCACTTTATACCCCCATGCGTGGAAGTGCCCTATGCTCTCTAAGCTGTGTTTTTTAGATGTTTCAGAACACACCGTACACTTCTCCAGAGTGGCTGTTGGCAATTTACATCCCGCCCATCAGTGTAGCAAGGCCCCCATTTCTCCATGGCCTGTCCTGCATTTCTGGTTTTGACACTTTTTTCAGCATGGCCCTTTTGACCGATGGGAAGCGAGACTTCTTTGTAGCGCTGATTTGCCTTTCCAGGTTGCTTGGTTGGCCAAAAAGGGCGTATGCGTTTTTTCCTGAATATATTCAGGAAAAAACGCATACGCCGTTTTTGGCCAAGGGCATCATTGTCAACGTTTTCCTGCTTTTCATGTGCTTTAAAGGCGATTCGAATCTACCTCCTGAAATCTGTTTCCTGCAATTCTGCCTTGATTTCAAATCCTCTTCTTTGCCTTCCCTCAATATATTTGTGGACGAGAGTTATCATTTATAACTGTGCAGGTTTGTGAATTGCAGTGCCCTGAAGCTCCATTTTACAACTCGCTTTTTTGGGAGCTGGCCGCAAATGCGCCGGATGGCTTCAGGCCCTGTTCTGGTTCCGGGGGGCAGGCTGAGCCTGTGGTTAATTCTTCTTCCTGATGGGAAAATAGAGTGACCTGTGCCTGTCCCAACACCAAGAGCTAGTCTCTCATTGGTTCCCCGTCTTCCCGTTCATCCTCAGGACAAATTGCAACCTGTATGGAACAGGAGGTTAAAGGTGCTGATGCTCCAAGTAGGGAGATTGCTAGTAAAGTGGCTGGAATGGCGAACCCGAGCAAAAGGAGATGAGAAATGAGGTGCGTTTTAGAAACCTTTCCCCATCACACGGTGTACCATCTTCTGGGTTTCTCATGCATGTTTTCGATGTAGGAAGATGCCCTTGAACCTGGAGATTTGGGACCCATGCGATGGGTAGCACGCAGTATTACTTTAAAGGGTCTGCGTTTGCTCACCCAACCTCACCAAACCTCTCAGCCCCAAGAGTGTCCACCCTTATGTCTCATCCAGCTGTGGGTCTACATATGGTCAATCCAGGTTGCATCACAGCCCCTGAACGAATTGTGTAAGAATTTCTCTCTCTTTCCCTGTCTTTGTTTCCTGGGTTTTTAAAAGTAATTTTTTTTATAATGGGGTTTAGCTGCTTTTCACGGCTGTGTTTATGCCGCTTTACACCCACTTGACACACTAACAGAGAGATATCAATACATAGGTTTTAAGATTATTACTAGTCAGTTATATTCTTGTGCGGTGAATCGGGCGTGTTGAGTCCAGTTCTCTGAGCAAGGAGTAGGTCTTGTCTATTACATATTGGGTTTATGGAACGGTATCTGAGCTAATTTGAAACTCTTGTTTTATGTATCACCCCACCTCACCTTTCCCGTTAAGCAGCCATAGTGTATTTTCTGCATGTGTGACTCTGTTCTGTTTTGTAATTCAGTTCAAGTGTAACGGTTTTTACATTCCCTCTATAAGTGACACCTTATGAGAAGTGTCCTTTTCTGTGTGACTTATTTCACTTAGAATCGTCGTACCAAAATCCACTCATCATGCCGCTACTAGCCTTATGACATTGATTTCATGGCTGAGTGATATTCCATTGTACATAAGGACCACAACTTTTTTATCCATTTTTTGCTTTCCTGGGATATTTAAGGTGGAATGAAGTGGAGGTCCTTGTCAACAGAGCAGCCCTAAACTTTGGGGTTCTTGTGTCTTGCTGATTTTTAATTTTCCCACTTTATACCCCCATGCGTGGAAGTGCCCTATGCTCTCTAAGCTGTGTTTTTTAGATGTTTCAGAACACACCGTACACTTCTCCAGAGTGGCTGTGGCAATTTACATAACACCCATCAGTGTAGCAAGGCTCCCATTTCTCCATGGCCTGTCCTGCATTTCTGGTTTTGACACTTTTTTCAGCATGTCCCTTTTGACCGATGGGAAGCGAGACTTCTTTGTAGCGCTGATTTGCCTTTCCAGGTTGCTTGGTTGGCCAAAAAGGGCGTATGCGTTTTTTCCTGAATATATTCAGGAAAAAACGCATACGCCCTTTTTGGCCAAGGGCATCATTGTCAACGTTTTGCTGCTTTTCATGTGCTTTAAAGGCGATTCGAATCTACCTCCTGAAATCTGTTTCCTGCAATTCTACCTTGATTTCAAATCCTCTTCTTTGCCTTCCCTCAATATATTTGTGGACGAGAGTTATCATTTATAACTCTGCAGGTTTGTGAATTGCAGTTCCCTGAAGCTCCATTTTACAACTCGCTTTTTTGGGAGTTGGCCGCAAAAGCGCAGGATGGCTTCAGGCCCTGTTCTGGTTCCGGGGTGCAGGCTGAGCCTGTGGTTAATTCTTTTTCCTGATGGGAAAATAGAGTGACCTGTGCCTGTCCCAACACCAAGAGCTAATCTCTCATTGGTTCCCCGTCTTCCCATTCATCCTCAGGACAATTTGCAACCTGTATGGAACAGGAGGTTAAAGGTGCTGATGCTCCAAGTAGGGAGATTGCTAGTAAAGTGGCTGGAATGGCGAACCCGAGCACAAGGAGATGAGAAATGAGGTGCGTTGTAGAAACCTTTCCCCATCACACGGTGTACCATCTTCTGAGTTTCTCATGCATGTTTACGATGTAGGAAGATGCCCTTGAACCTGGAGATTTGGGACCCATGCGATGGGTAGCACGCAGTAGTACTTTAAAGGGTCTGCGTTTGCTCACCCAACCTCACCAAACCTCTCAGCCCCAAGAGTGTCCACCCTTATGTCTCATCCAGCTGTGGGTCTAGATATGGTCAATCCAGGTTGCATCACAGCCCCTGAACGAATTGTGTAAGAATTTCTCTCTCTTTCCCTGTCTTTGTTTCCTGGGTTTTTAAAAGTAATTTATTTTTATAATGGGGTTTAGCTGCTTTTCACGGCTGTGTTTATGCCGCTTTACACCCACTTGACACACTAACAGAGAGATATCAATACATAGGTTTTAAGATTATTACTAGTCAGATATATTCTTGTGCGGTGAATCGGGCGTGTTGAGTCCAGTTCTCTGAGCTTGGAGTAGGTCTTGTCTATTACATATTGGGTTTATGGAACGGTATCTGAGCTAATTTGAAACTCTTGTTTTATGTATCACCCCACCTCACCTTTCCCGTTAAGCAGCCATAGTGTGTTTTCTGCATGTGAAACTCTGTTCTGTTTTGTAATTCAGTTCAAGTGTAACGGCTTTTACATTCCCTCTATAAGTGACACCTTATGAGAAGTGTCCTTTTCTGTGTGACTTATTTCACTTAGAATCGTCGTACCTAAATCCACTCATCATGCCGCTACTAGCCTTATGACATTGATTTCATGGCTGAGTGATATTCCATTGTACATAAGGAACACAACTTTTTTATCCATTTTTCGCTTTCCTGGGATATTTAAGGTGGAATGAAGTGGAGGTCCTTGTCAACAGAGCAGCCCTAAACTTTGGGGTTCTTGTGTCTTGCTGATTTTTAATTTTCCCACTTTATACCCCCATGCGTGGAAGTGCCCTATGCTCTCTAAGCTGTGTTTTTTAGATGTTTCAGAACACACCGTACACTTCTCCAGAGTGGCTGTTGGCAATTTACATCCCGCCCATCAGTGTAGCAAGGCCCCCATTGCTCCATGGCCTGTCCTGCATTTCTGGTTTTGACACTTTTTTCAGCATGGCCCTTTTGACCGATGGGAAGCGAGACTTCTTTGTAGCGCTGATTTGCCTTTCCAGGTTGCTTGGTTGGCCAAAAAGGGCGTATGCGTTTTTTCCTGAATATATTCAGGAAAAAACGCATACGCCGTTTTTGGCCAAGGGCATCATTGTCAACGTTTTCCTGCTTTTCATGTGCTTTAAAGGCGATTCGAATCTACCTCCTGAAATCTGTTTCCTGCAATTCTGCCTTGATTTCAAATCCTCTTCTTTGCCTTCCCTCAATATATTTGTGGACGAGAGTTATCATTTATAACTGTGCAGGTTTGTGAATTGCAGTGCCCTGAAGCTCCATTTTACAACTCGCTTTTTTGGGAGCTGGCCGCAAATGCGCAGGATGGCTTCAGGCCCTGTTCTGGTTCCGGGGGGCAGGCTGAGCCTGTGGTTAATTCTTCTTCCTGATGGGAAAATAGAATGACCTGTGCCTGTCCCAACACCAAGAGCTAGTCTCTCATTGGTTCCCCGTCTTCCCGTTCATCCTCAGGACAAATTGCAACCTGTATGGAACAGGAGGTTAAAGGTGCTGATGCTCCAAGTAGGGAGATTGCTAGTAAAGTGGCTGGAATGGCGAACCCGAGCACAAGGAGATGAGAAATGAGGTGCGTTTTAGAAACCTTTCCCCATCACACGGTGTACCATCTTCTGGGTTTCTCATGCATGTTTTCGATGTAGGAAGATGCCCTTGAACCTGGAGATTTGGGACCCATGCGATGGGTAGCACGCAGTATTACTTTAAAGGGTCTGCGTTTGCTCACCCAACCTCACCAAACCTCTCAGCCCCAAGAGTGTCCACCCTTATGTCTCATCCAGCTGTGGGTCTACATATGGTCAATCCAGGTTGCATCACAGCCCCTGAACGAATTGTGTAAGAATTTCTCTCTCTTTCACTGTCTTTGTTTCATGGGTTTTTAAAAGTAATTTATTTTTATAATGGGGTTTAGCTGCTTTTCACGGCTGTGTTTATGCCGCTTTACACCCACTTGACACACTAACAGAGAGATATCAATACATAGGTTTTAACATTATTACTAGTCAGTTATATTCTTGTGCGGTGAATCGGGCGTGTTGAGTCCAGTTCTCTGAGCAAGGAGTAGGTCTTGTCTATTACATATTGGGTTTATGGAACGGTATCTGAGCTAATTTGAAACTCTTGTTTTATGTATCACCCCACCTCACCTTTCCCGTTAAGCAGCCATAGTGTATTTTCTGCATGTGTGACTCTGTTCTGTTTTGTAATTCAGTTCAAGTGTAACGGTTTTTATATTCCCTCTATAAGTGACACCTTATGAGAAGTGTCCTCTTCTGTGTGACTTATTTCACATAGAATCGTCGTACCAAAATCCACTCATCATGCCGCTACTAGCCTTATGACATTGATTTCATGGCTGAGTGATATTCCATTGTACATAAGGACCACAACTTTTTTATCCATTTTTTGCTTTCCTGGGATATTTAAGGTGGAATGAAGTGGAGGTCCTTGTCAACAGAGCAGCCCTAAACTTTGGGGTTCTTGTGTCTTGCTGATTTTTAATTTTCCCACTTTATACCTCCATGCGTGGGAGTGCCCTATGCTCTCTAAGCTGTGTTTTTTAGATGTTTCAGAACACACCGTACACTTCTCCAGAGTGGCTGTTGGCAATTTACATCCCGCCCATCAGTGCAGCAAGGCTCCCATTTCTCCATGGCCTATCCTGCATTTTTGGTTTTGACACTTTTTTCAGCATGGCCCTTTTGACCGATGGGAAGCGAGACTTCTTTGTAGCGCTGATTTGCCTTTCCAGGTTGCTTGGTTGGCCAAAAAGGGCGTATGCGTTTTTTCCTGAATATATTCAGGAAAACACGCATACGCCCTTTTTGGCCAAGGGCATCATTGTCAACGTTTTGCTGCTTTTCATGTGCTTTAAAGGCGATTCGAATCTACCTCCTGAAATCTGTTTCCTGCAATTCTGCCTTGATTTCAAATCCTCTTCTTTGCCTTCCCTCAATATATTTGTGGACGAGAGTTATCATTTATAACTGTGCAGGTTTGTGAATTGCAGTGCCCTGAAGCTCCATTTTACAACTCGCTTTTTTGGGAGGTGGCCTCAAAAGCGCAGGATGGCTTCAGGCCCTGTTCTGGTTCCGGGGGGCAGGCTGAGCCTGTGGTTAATTCTTGTTCCTGATGGGAAAATAGAGTGACCTGTGCCTGTCCCAACACCAAGAGCTAGTCTCTCATTGGTTCCCCGTCCTCCCGTTCATCCTCAGGACAAATTGCAACCTGTACGGAACAGGAGGTTAAAGGTGCTGATGCTCCAAGTAGGGAGATTGCTAGTAAAGTGGCTGGAATGGCGAACCCGAGCAAAAGGAGATGAGAAATGAGGTGCGTTTTAGAAACCTTTCCCCATCACACGGTGTACCATCTTCTGGGTTTCTCATGCATGTTTTCGATGTAGGAAGATGCCCTTGAACCTGGAGATTTGGGACCCATGCGATGGGTAGCACGCAGTATTACTTTAAAGGGTCTGCGTTTGCTCACCCAACCTCACCAAACCTCTCAGCCCCAAGAGTGTCCACCCTTATGTCTCATCCAGCTGTGGGTCTAGATATGGTCAATCCAGGTTGCATCACAGCCCCTGAACGAATTGTGTAAGAATTTCTCTCTCTTTCCCTGTCTTTGTTTCCTGGGTTTTTAAAAGTAATTTATTTTTATAATGGGGTTTAGCTGCTTTTTACGGCTGTCTTTATGCCGCTTTACACCCACTTGACACACTAACAGAGAGATATCAATACATAGGTTTTAAGATTATTAGTAGTCAGTTATATTCTTGTGTGGTGAATCGGGCGTGTTGAGTCCAGTTCTCTGAGCAAGGAGTAGGTCTTGTCTATTACATATTGGGTTTATGGAACGGTATCTGAGCTAATTTGAAACTCTTGTTTTATGTATCACCCCACCTCACCTTTCCCGTTAAGTAGCCATAGTGTATTTTCTGCATGTGTGACTCTGTTCTGTTTTGTAATTCAGTTCAAGTGTAACAGTTTTTACATTCCCTCTATAAGTGACACCTTATGAGAAGTGTCCTTTTCTGTGTGACTTATTTCACTTAGAATCGTCATACCTAAATCCACTCATCATGCTGCTACTAGCCTTATGACATTGATTTCATGGCTTAGTGATATTCCACTGTACATAAGGACCACAACTTTTTTATCCATTTTTCGCTTTCCTGGGATATTTAAGGTGGAATGAAGTGGAGGTCCTTGTCAACAGAGCAGCCCTAAACTTTGGGGTTCTTGTGTCTTGCTGATTTTTAATTTTCCCACTTTATACCCCCATGCGTGGAAGTGCCCTATGCTCTCTAAGCTGTGTTTTTTAGATGTTTCAGAACACACCGTACACTTCTCCAGAGTGGCTGTTGGCAATTTACATCCCGCCCATCAGTGTAGCAAGGCTCCCATTTCTCCATGGCCTGTCCTGCATTTCTGGTTTTGACAGTTTTTTCAGCATGGCCCTTTTGACCGATGGGAAGCGAGACTTCTTTGTAGCGCTGATTTGCCTTTCCAGGTTGCTTGGTTGGCCAAAAAGGGCGTATGCGTTTTTTCCTGAATATATTCAGGAAAAAACGCATACGCCCTTTTTGGCCAAGGGCATCATTGTCAACGTTTTGCTGCTTTTCATGTGCTTTAAAGGCGATTCGAATCTACCTCCTAAAATCTGTTTCCTGCAATTCTACCTTGATTTCAAATCCTCTTCTTTGCCTTCCCTCAATATATTTGTGGACGAGAGTTATCATTTATAACTCTGCAGGTTTGTGAATTGCAGTTCCCTGAAGCTCCATTTTACAACTCGCTTTTTTGGGAGCTGGCCGCAAAAGCGCAGGATTGCTTCAGGCCCTGTTCTGGTTCCGGGGTGCAGGCTGAGCCTGTGGTTAATTCTTCTTCCTGATGGGAAAATAGAGTGACCTGTGCCTGTCCCAACACCAAGAGCTAGTCTCTCATTGGTTCCCCGTCTTCCCGTTCATCCTCAGGACAAATTGCAACCTGTATGGAACAGGAGGTTAAAGGTGCTGATGCTCCAAGTAGGGAGATTGCTAGTAAAGTGGCTGGAATGGCGAACCCGAGCACAAGGAGATGAGAAATGAGGTGCGTTTTAGAAACCTTTCCCCATCACACGGTGTACCATCTTCTGGGTTTCTCATGCATGTTTTCGATGTAGGAAGATGCCCTTGAACCTGGAGATTTGGGACCCATGCGATGGGTAGCACGCAGTATTACTTTAAAGGGTCTGCGTTTGCTCACCCAACCTCACCAAACCTCTCAGCCCCAAGAGTGTCCACCCTTATGTCTCATCCAGCTGTGGGTCTAGATATGGTCAATCCAGGTTGCATCACAGCCCCTGAACGAATTGTGTAAGAATTTCTCTCTCTTTCCCTGTCTTTGTTTCCTGGGTTTTTAAAAGTAATTTATTTTTATAATGGGGTTTAGCTGCTTTTTACGGCTGTCTTTATGCCGCTTTACACCCACTTGACACACTAACAGAGAGATTTCAATACATAGGTTTTAAGATTATTACTAGTCAGGTATATTCTTGTGTGGTGAATAGGGGGTGTTGAGTCCAGTTCTCTTTGCAAGGAGTGGGTCTTGTCTATTACATATTGGGTTTATGGAACGGTATCTCAGCTAATTTGAAACCCTTGTTTTATGTATCACCCCAACTCACCTTTCCCGTTAAGCAGCCATAGTGTGTTTTCTGCATGTGTGACACTGTTCTGTTTTGTAATTCAGTTCAAGTGTAACGGTTTTTACTTTCCCTGTATAAGTAATATCTTATGAGAAGTGTAGTTTCTGTGTGACTTATTTCACTTAGAATCGTCGTACCTAAATCCACTCATCATGCTGCTACTAGCCTTATGACATTGATTTCATGGCTGAATGATATTCCATTGTACATAAGGACCACAACTTCTTTATCCATTTTTCCCTTTCTTGGGATATTTAAGGTGGAATGAAGTGGAGGTCCTTGGCAACAGAGCAGCCCTAAACTTTGGTGTGCTTGTGTCTTACTGATTTTTAATTTTTCCAATTTATACCCCCATGCGTGGAAGTGCCCTATGCTCTCTAAGGTGTGTTTTTTAGATGTTTCAGGACACACCGTACCCTTCTCCAGAGTGGCTGTTGGCAATTTACATCCCGCCCATCAGCGTAGCAGGACTCCCATTTCTCCATGGCCTTTCCTGCATTTCTGGTTTTGACACTTTTCTCAGTATGGCCCTTTTGACCGATGGGACGCGAGACTTCTTTGTAGCGCTGATTTGCCTTTCCAGGTTGCTTGGTTGGCCAAAAAGGGCGTATGCGTTTTTTCCTGAATATATTCAGGAAAAAAGGCATACGCCCTTTTTGGCCAAGGGCATCATTGTCAACGTTTTGCCGCTTTTCATGTGCTTTAAAGGCGATTCGAATCTACCTCCTGAAATCTGTTTCCTGCAATTCTGCCTTGATTTCAAATCCTCTTCTTTGCCTTCCCTCAATATATTTGTGGACGAGAGTTATCATTTATAACTCTGCAGGTTTGTGAATTGCAGTGCCCTGTAGCTCCATTTTACAAGTCGCTTTTTCGGGAGCCGGCCGCAAAAGCGCAGGATGGCTTCAGGCCCTGTTCTGGTTCCGGGGTGCAGGCTGAGCCTGTGGTTAATTCTTCTTCCTGATGGGAAAATAGAGTGACCTGTGCCTGTCCCAACACCAAGAGCTAGTCTCTCATTGGTTCCCCGTCTTCCCGTTCATCCTCAGGACAAATTGCAAGCTGTATGGAACAGGAGGTTAAAGGTGCTGATGCTCCAAGTAGGGAGATTGCTAGTAAAGTGGCTGGAATGGCGAACCCGAGCACAAGGAGATGAGAAATGAGGTGCGTTGTAGAAACCTTTCCCCATCACACGGTGTACCATCTTCTGGGTTTCTCATGCATGTTTACGATGTAGGAAGATGCCCTTGAACCTGGAGATTTGGGACCCATGCGATGGGTAGCACGCAGTAGTACTTTAAAGGGTCTGCGTTTGCTCACCCAACCTCACCAAACCTCTCAGCCCCAAGAGTGTCCACCCTTATGTCTCATCCAGCTGTGGGTCTAGATATGGTCAATCCAGGTTGCATCACAGCCCCTGAACGAATTGTGTAAGAATTTCTCTCTCTTTCCCTGTCTTTGTTTCCTGGGTTTTTAAAAGTAATTTATTTTTATAATGGGGTTTAGCTGCTTTTCACGGCTGTGTTTATGCCGCTTTACACCCACTTGACACACTAACAGAGAGATATCAATACATAGGTTTTAAGATTATTACTAGTCAGATATATTCTTGTGCGGTGAATCGGGCGTGTTGAGTCCAGTTCTCTGAGCTTGGAGTAGGTCTTGTCTATTACATATTGGGTTTATGGAACGGTATCTGAGCTAATTTGAAACTCTTGTTTTATGTATCACCCCACCTCACCTTTCCCGTTAAGCAGCCATAGTGTGTTTTCTGCATGTGTGACTCTGTTCTGTTTTGTAATTCAGTTCAAGTGTAACGGCTTTTACATTCCCTCTATAAGTGACAACTTATGAGAAGTGTCCTTTTCTGTGTGACTTATTTCACTTAGAATCGTCGTACCTAAATCCACTCATCATGCCGCTACTAGCCTTATGACATTGATTTCATGGCTGAGTGATATTCCATTGTACATAAGGAACACAACTTTTTTATCCATTTTTCGCTTTCCTGGGATATTTAAGGTGGAATGAAGTGGAGGTCCTTGTCAACAGAGCAGCCCTAAACTTTGGGGTTCTTGTGTCTTGCTGATTTTTAATTTTCCCACTTTATACCCCCATGCGTGGAAGTGCCCTATGCTCTCTAAGCTGTGTTTTTTAGATGTTTCAGAACACACCGTACACTTCTCCAGAGTGGCTGTTGGCAATTTACATCCCGCCCATCAGTGTAGCAAGGCCCCCATTTCTCCATGGCCTGTCCTGCATTTCTGGTTTTGACACTTTTTTCAGCATGGCCCTTTTGACCGATGGGAAGCGAGACTTCTTTGTAGCGCTGATTTGCCTTTCCAGGTTGCTTGGTTGGCCAAAAAGGGCGTATGCGTTTTTTCCTGAATATATTCAGGAAAAAACGCATACGCCGTTTTTGGCCAAGGGCATCATTGTCAACGTTTTCCTGCTTTTCATGTGCTTTAAAGGCGATTCGAATCTACCTCCTGAAATCTGTTTCCTGCAATTCTGCCTTGATTTCAAATCCTCTTCTTTGCCTTCCCTCAATATATTTGTGGACGAGAGTTATCATTTATAACTGTGCAGGTTTGTGAATTGCAGTGCCCTGAAGCTCCATTTTACAACTCGCTTTTTTGGGAGCTGGCCGCAAATGCGCCGGATGGCTTCAGGCCCTGTTCTGGTTCCGGGGGGCAGGCTGAGCCTGTGGTTAATTCTTCTTCCTGATGGGAAAATAGAGTGACCTGTGCCTGTCCCAACACCAAGAGCTAGTCTCTCATTGGTTCCCCGTCTTCCCGTTCATCCTCAGGACAAATTGCAACCTGTATGGAACAGGAGGTTAAAGGTGCTGATGCTCCAAGTAGGGAGATTGCTAGTAAAGTGGCTGGAATGGCGAACCCGAGCAAAAGGAGATGAGAAATGAGGTGCGTTTTAGAAACCTTTCCCCATCACACGGTGTACCATCTTCTGGGTTTCTCATGCATGTTTTCGATGTAGGAAGATGCCCTTGAACCTGGAGATTTGGGACCCATGCGATGGGTAGCACGCAGTATTACTTTAAAGGGTCTGCGTTTGCTCACCCAACCTCACCAAACCTCTCAGCCCCAAGAGTGTCCACCCTTATGTCTCATCCAGCTGTGGGTCTACATATGGTCAATCCAGGTTGCATCACAGCCCCTGAACGAATTGTGTAAGAATTTCTCTCTCTTTCCCTGTCTTTGTTTCCTGGGTTTTTAAAAGTAATTTTTTTTATAATGGGGTTTAGCTGCTTTTCACGGCTGTGTTTATGCCGCTTTACACCCACTTGACACACTAACAGAGAGATATCAATACATAGGTTTTAAGATTATTACTAGTCAGTTATATTCTTGTGCGGTGAATCGGGCGTGTTGAGTCCAGTTCTCTGAGCAAGGAGTAGGTCTTGTCTATTACATATTGGGTTTATGGAACGGTATCTGAGCTAATTTGAAACTCTTGTTTTATGTATCACCCCACCTCACCTTTCCCGTTAAGCAGCCATAGTGTATTTTCTGCATGTGTGACTCTGTTCTGTTTTGTAATTCAGTTCAAGTGTAACGGTTTTTACATTCCCTCTATAAGTGACACCTTATGAGAAGTGTCCTTTTCTGTGTGACTTATTTCACTTAGAATCGTCGTACCAAAATCCACTCATCATGCCGCTACTAGCCTTATGACATTGATTTCATGGCTGAGTGATATTCCATTGTACATAAGGACCACAACTTTTTTATCCATTTTTTGCTTTCCTGGGATATTTAAGGTGGAATGAAGTGGAGGTCCTTGTCAACAGAGCAGCCCTAAACTTTGGGGTTCTTGTGTCTTGCTGATTTTTAATTTTCCCACTTTATACCCCCATGCGTGGAAGTGCCCTATGCTCTCTAAGCTGTGTTTTTTAGATGTTTCAGAACACACCGTACACTTCTCCAGAGTGGCTGTGGCAATTTACATAACACCCATCAGTGTAGCAAGGCTCCCATTTCTCCATGGCCTGTCCTGCATTTCTGGTTTTGACACTTTTTTCAGCATGTCCCTTTTGACCGATGGGAAGCGAGACTTCTTTGTAGCGCTGATTTGCCTTTCCAGGTTGCTTGGTTGGCCAAAAAGGGCGTATGCGTTTTTTCCTGAATATATTCAGGAAAACACGCATACGCCCTTTTTGGCCAAGGGCATCATTGTCAACGTTTTGCTGCTTTTCATGTGCTTTAAAGGCGATTCGAATCTACCTCCTGAAATCTGTTTCCTGCAATTCTGCCTTGATTGCAAATCCTCTTCTTTGCCTTCCCTCAATATATTTGTGGACGAGAGTTATCATTTATAACTGTGCAGGTTTGTGAATTGCAGTGCCCTGAAGCTCCATTTTACAACTCGCTTTTTTGGGAGGTGGCCTCAAAAGCGCAGGATGGCTTCAGGCCCTGTTCTGGTTCCGGGGGGCAGGCTGAGCCTGTGGTTAATTCTTGTTCCTGATGGGAAAATAGAGTGACCTGTGCCTGTCCCAACACCAAGAGCTAGTCTCTCATTGGTTCCCCGTCCTCCCGTTCATCCTCAGGACAAATTGCAACCTGTACGGAACAGGAGGTTAAAGGTGCTGATGCTCCAAGTAGGGAGATTGCTAGTAAAGTGGCTGGAATGGCGAACCCGAGCAAAAGGAGATGAGAAATGAGGTGCGTTTTAGAAACCTTTCCCCATCACACGGTGTACCATCTTCTGGGTTTCTCATGCATGTTTTCGATGTAGGAAGATGCCCTTGAACCTGGAGATTTGGGACCCATGCGATGGGTAGCACGCAGTATTACTTTAAAGGGTCTGCGTTTGCTCACCCAACCTCACCAAACCTCTCAGCCCCAAGAGTGTCCACCCTTATGTCTCATCCAGCTGTGGGTCTAGATATGGTCAATCCAGGTTGCATCACAGCCCCTGAACGAATTGTGTAAGAATTTCTCTCTCTTTCCCTGTCTTTGTTTCCTGGGTTTTTAAAAGTAATTTATTTTTATAATGGGGTTTAGCTGCTTTTTACGGCTGTCTTTATGCCGCTTTACACCCACTTGACACACTAACAGAGAGATATCAATACATAGGTTTTAAGATTATTACTAGTCAGTTATATTCTTGTGCGGTGAATCGGGCGTGTTGAGTCCAGTTCTCTGAGCAAGGAGTAGGTCTTGTCTATTACATATTGGGTTTATGGAACGGTATCTGAGCTAATTTGAAACTCTTGTTTTATGTATCACCCCACCTCACCTTTCCCGTTAAGTAGCCATAGTGTATTTTCTGCATGTGTGACTCTGTTCTGTTTTGTAATTCAGTTCAAGTGTAACAGTTTTTACATTCCCTCTATAAGTGACACCTTATGAGAAGTGTCCTTTTCTGTGTGACTTATTTCACTTAGAATCGTCATACCTAAATCCACTCATCATGCTGCTACTAGCCTTATGACATTGATTTCATGGCTTAGTGATATTCCACTGTACATAAGGACCACAACTTTTTTATCCATTTTTCGCTTTCCTGGGATATTTAAGGTGGAATGAAGTGGAGGTCCTTGTCAACAGAGCAGCCCTAAACTTTGGGGTTCTTGTGTCTTGCTGATTTTTAATTTTCCCACTTTATACCCCCATGCGTGGAAGTGCCCTATGCTCTCTAAGCTGTGTTTTTTAGATGTTTCAGAACACACCGTACACTTCTCCAGAGTGGCTGTTGGCAATTTACATCCCGCCCATCAGTGTAGCAAGGCTCCCATTTCTCCATGGCCTGTCCTGCATTTCTGGTTTTGACAGTTTTTTCAGCATGGCCCTTTTGACCGATGGGAAGCGAGACTTCTTTGTAGCGCTGATTTGCCTTTCCAGGTTGCTTGGTTGGCCAAAAAGGGCGTATGCGTTTTTTCCTGAATATATTCAGGAAAAAACGCATACGCCCTTTTTGGCCAAGGGCATCATTGTCAACGTTTTGCTGCTTTTCATGTGCTTTAAAGGCGATTCGAATCTACCTCCTAAAATCTGTTTCCTGCAATTCTACCTTGATTTCAAATCCTCTTCTTTGCCTTCCCTCAATATATTTGTGGACGAGAGTTATCATTTATAACTCTGCAGGTTTGTGAATTGCAGTTCCCTGAAGCTCCATTTTACAACTCGCTTTTTTGGGAGCTGGCCGCAAAAGCGCAGGATTGCTTCAGGCCCTGTTCTGGTTCCGGGGTGCAGGCTGAGCCTGTGGTTAATTCTTCTTCCTGATGGGAAAATAGAGTGACCTGTGCCTGTCCCAACACCAAGAGCTAGTCTCTCATTGGTTCCCCGTCTTCCCGTTCATCCTCAGGACAAATTGCAACCTGTATGGAACAGGAGGTTAAAGGTGCTGATGCTCCAAGTAGGGAGATTGCTAGTAAAGTGGCTGGAATGGCGAACCCGAGCACAAGGAGATGAGAAATGAGGTGCGTTTTAGAAACCTTTCCCCATCACACGGTGTACCATCTTCTGGGTTTCTCATGCATGTTTTCGATGTAGGAAGATGCCCTTGAACCTGGAGATTTGGGACCCATGCGATGGGTAGCACGCAGTATTACTTTAAAGGGTCTGCGTTTGCTCACCCAACCTCACCAAACCTCTCAGCCCCAAGAGTGTCCACCCTTATGTCTCATCCAGCTGTGGGTCTAGATATGGTCAATCCAGGTTGCATCACAGCCCCTGAACGAATTGTGTAAGAATTTCTCTCTCTTTCCCTGTCTTTGTTTCCTGGGTTTTTAAAAGTAATTTATTTTTATAATGGGGTTTAGCTGCTTTTTACGGCTGTCTTTATGCCGCTTTACACCCACTTGACACACTAACAGAGAGATTTCAATACATAGGTTTTAAGATTATTACTAGTCAGGTATATTCTTGTGTGGTGAATAGGGGGTGTTGAGTCCAGTTCTCTTTGCAAGGAGTGGGTCTTGTCTATTACATATTGGGTTTATGGAACGGTATCTCAGCTAATTTGAAACCCTTGTTTTATGTATCACCCCAACTCACCTTTCCCGTTAAGCAGCCATAGTGTGTTTTCTGCATGTGTGACACTGTTCTGTTTTGTAATTCAGTTCAAGTGTAACGGTTTTTACTTTCCCTGTATAAGTAATATCTTATGAGAAGTGTAGTTTCTGTGTGACTTATTTCACTTAGAATCGTCGTACCTAAATCCACTCATCATGCTGCTACTAGCCTTATGACATTGATTTCATGGCTGAATGATATTCCATTGTACATAAGGACCACAACTTCTTTATCCATTTTTCCCTTTCTTGGGATATTTAAGGTGGAATGAAGTGGAGGTCCTTGGCAACAGAGCAGCCCTAAACTTTGGTGTGCTTGTGTCTTACTGATTTTTAATTTTTCCAATTTATACCCCCATGCGTGGAAGTGCCCTATGCTCTCTAAGGTGTGTTTTTTAGATGTTTCAGGACACACCGTACCCTTCTCCAGAGTGGCTGTTGGCAATTTACATCCCGCCCATCAGCGTAGCAGGGCTCCCATTTCTCCATGGCCTTTCCTGCATTTCTGGTTTTGACACTTTTCTCAGTATGGCCCTTTTGACCGATGGGACGCGAGACTTCTTTGTAGCGCTGATTTGCCTTTCCAGGTTGCTTGGTTGGACAAAAAGGGCGTATGCGTTTTTTCCTGAATATATTCAGGAAAAAAGGCATACGCCCTTTTTGGCCAAGGGCATCATTGTCAACGTTTTGCCGCTTTTCATGTGCTTTAAAGGCGATTCGAATCTACCTCCTGAAATCTGTTTCCTGCAATTCTGCCTTGATTTCAAATCCTCTTCTTTGCCTTCCCTCAATATATTTGTGGACGAGAGTTATCATTTATAACTCTGCAGGTTTGTGAATTGCAGTGCCCTGTAGCTCCATTTTACAAGTCGCTTTTTCGGGAGCCGGCCGCAAAAGCGCAGGATGGCTTCAGGCCCTGTTCTGGTTCCGGGGTGCAGGCTGAGCCTGTGGTTAATTCTTCTTCCTGATGGGAAAATAGAGTGACCTGTGCCTGTCCCAACACCAAGAGCTAGTCTCTCATTGGTTCCCCGTCTTCCCGTTCATCCTCAGGACAAATTGCAACCTGTATGGAACAGGAGGTTAAAGGTGCTGATGCTCCAAGTAGGGAGATTGCTAGTAAAGTGGCTGGAATGGCGAACCCGAGCACAAGGAGATGAGAAATGAGGTGCGTTGTAGAAACCTTTCCCCATCACACGGTGTACCATCTTCTGGGTTTCTCATGCATGTTTACGATGTAGGAAGATGCCCTTGAACCTGGAGATTTGGGACCCATGCGATGGGTAGCACGCAGTAGTACTTTAAAGGGTCTGCGTTTGCTCACCCAACCTCACCAAACCTCTCAGCCCCAAGAGTGTCCACCCTTATGTCTCATCCAGCTGTGGGTCTAGATATGGTCAATCCAGGTTGCATCACAGCCCCTGAACGAATTGTGTAAGAATTTCTCTCTCTTTCACTGTCTTTGTTTCATGGGTTTTTAAAAGTAATTTCTTTTTATAATGGGGTTTAGCTGCTTTTCACGGCTGTGTTTAGGCCGCTTTACACCCACTTGACACACTAACAGAGAGATATCAATACATAGGTTTTAAGATTATTACTAGTCAGATATATTCTTGTGCGGTGAATCGGGCGTGTTGAGTCCAGTTCTCTGAGCAAGGAGTAGGTCTTGTCTATTACATATTGGGTTTATGGAACGGTATCTGAGCTAATTTGAAACTCTTGTTTTATGTATCACCCCACCTCACCTTTCCCGTTAAGCAGCCATAGTGTGTTTTCTGCACGTGTGACTCTGTTCTGTTTTGTAATTCAGTTCAAGTGTAACGGTTTTTACATTTCCTCTATAAGTGACACCTTATGAGAAGTGTCCTTTTCTGTGTGACTTATTTCACTTAGAATCGTCGTACCTAAATCCACTCATCATGCTGCTACTAGCCTTATGACATTGATTTCATGGCTGAGTGATATTCCATTGTACATAAGGACCACAACTTTTTTATCCATTTTTCGCTTTCCTGGGATATTTAAGGTGGAATGAAGTGGAGGTCCTTGTCAACAGAGCAGCCCTAATCTTTGGGGTTCTTGTGTCTTGCTGATTTTTAATTTTCCCACTTTATACCCCCATGCGTGGAAGTGCCCTGTGCTCTCTAAGCTGTGTTTTTTAGATGTTTCAGAACACACCGTACACTTCTCCAGAGTGGCTGTTGGCAATTTACATCCCGCCCATCAGTGTAGCAAGGCTCCCATTTCTCCATGGCCTGTCCTGCATTTCTGGTTTTGACACTTTTTTCAGCATGGCCCTTTTGACCGATGGGAAGCGAGACTTCTTTGTAGCACTGATTTGCCTTTCCAGTTTGCTTGGTTGGCCAAAAAGGGCGTATGCGTTTTTTCCTGAATATATTCAGGAAAAAACGCATACGCCGTTTTTGGCCAAGGGCATCATTGTCAACGTTTTCCTGGTTTTCATGTGCTTTAAAGGCGATTCGAATCTACCTCCTGAAATCTGTTTCCTGCAATTCTACCTTGATTTCAAATCCTCTTCTTTGCCTTCCCTCAATATATTTGTGGACGAGAGTTATCATTTATAACTCTGCAGGTTTGTGAATTGCAGTTCCCTGAAGCTCCATTTTACAACTCGCTTTTTTGGGAGCTGGCCGCAAAAGCGCAGGATGGCTTCAGGCCCTGTTCTGGTTCCGGGGTGCAGGCTGAGCCTGTGGTTAATTCTTCTTCCTGATGGGAAAATAGAGTGACCTGTGCCTGTCCCAACACCAAGAGCTAGTCTCTCATTGGTTCCCCGTCTTCCCGTTCATCCTCAGGACAAATTGCAACCTGTATGGAACAGGAGGTTAAAGGTGCTGATGCTCCAAGTAGGGAGATTGCTAGTAAAGTGGCTGGAATGGCGAACCCGAGCACAAGGAGATGAGAAATGAGGTGCGTTTTAGAAACCTTTCCCCATCACACGGTGTACCATCTTCTGGGTTTCTCATGCATGTTTTCGATGTAGGAAGATGCCCTTGAACCTGGAGATTTGGGACCCATGCGATGGGTAGCACGCAGTATTACTTTAAAGGGTCTGCGTTTGCTCACCCAACCTCACCAAACCTCTCAGCCCCAAGAGTGTCCACCCTTATGTCTCATCCAGCTGTGGGTCTAGATATGGTCAATCCAGGTTGCATCACAGCCCCTGAACGAATTGTGTAAGAATTTCTCTCTCTTTCCCTGTCTTTGTTTCCTGGGTTCTTAAAAGTAATTTATTTTTATAATGGGGTTTAGCTGCTTTTCACGGCTGTGTTTATGCCGCTTTACACCCACTTGACACACTAACAGAGAGATATCAATACATAGGTTTTAAGATTATTACTAGTCAGTTATATTCTTGTGCGGTGAATCGGGCGTGTTGAGTCCAGTTCTCTGAGCAAGGAGTAGGTCTTGTCTATTACATATTGGGTTTATGGAACGGTATCTGAGCTAATTTGAAACTCTTGTTTTATGTATCACCCCACCTCACCTTTCCCGTTAAGCAGCCATAGTGTATTTTCTGCATGTGTGACTCTGTTCTGTTTTGTAATTCAGTTCAAGTGTAACGGTTTTTACATTCCCTCTATAAGTGACACCTTATGAGAAGTGTCCTTTTCTGTGTGACTTATTTCACTTAGAATCGTCGTACCAAAATCCACTCATCATGCCGCTACTAGCCTTATGACATTGATTTCATGGCTGAGTGATATTCCATTGTACATAAGGACCACAACTTTTTTATCCATTTTTTGCTTTCCTGGGATATTTAAGGTGGAATGAAGTGGAGGTCCTTGTCAACAGAGCAGCCCTAAACTTTGGGGTTCTTGTGTCTTGCTGATTTTTAATTTTCCCACTTTATACCCCCATGCTTGGAAGTGCCCTATGCTCTCTAAGCTGTGTTTTTTAGGTGTTTCAGAACACACCGTACACTTCTCCAGAGTGGCTGTTGGCAATTTACATAACACCCATCAGTGTAGCAAGGCTCCCATTTCTCCATGGCCTGTCCTGCATTTCTGGTTTTGACACTTTTTTCAGCATGTCCCTTTTGACCGATGGGAAGCGAGACTTCTTTGTAGCGCTGATTTGCCTTTCCAGGTTGCTTGGTTGGCCAAAAAGGGCGTATGCGTTTTTTCCTGAATATATTCAGGAAAAAACGCATACGCCCTTTTTGGCCAAGGGCATCATTGTCAACGTTTTGCTGCTTTTCATGTGCTTTAAAGGCGATTAGAATCTACCTCCTGAAATCTGTTTCCTGCAATTCTACCTTGATTTCAAATCCTCTTCTTTGCCTTCCCTCAATATATTTGTGGACGAGAGTTATCATTTATAACTCTGCAGGTTTGTGAATTGCAGTTCCCTGAAGCTCCATTTTACAACTCGCTTTTTTGGGAGCTGGCCGCAAAAGCGCAGGATGGCTTCAGGCCCTGTTCTGGTTCCGGGGGGCAGGCTGAGCCTGTGGTTAATTCTTCTTCCTGATGGGAAAATAGAGTGACCTGTGCCTGTCCCAACACCAAGAGCTAGTCTCTCATTGGTTCCCCGTCTTCCCGTTCATCCTCAGGACAAATTGCAAGCTGTATGGAACAGGAGGTTAAAGGTGCTGATGCTCCAAGTAGGGAGATTGCTAGTAAAGTGGCTGGAATGGCGAACCCGAGCACAAGGAGATGAGAAATGAGGTGCGTTGTAGAAACCTTTCCCCATCACACGGTGTACCATCTTCTGGGTTTCTCATGCATGTTTACGATGTAGGAAGATGCCCTTGAACCTGGAGATTTGGGACCCATGCGATGGGTAGCACGCAGTAGTACTTTAAAGGGTCTGCGTTTGCTCACCCAACCTCACCAAACCTCTCAGCCCCAAGAGTGTCCACCCTTATGTCTCATCCAGCTGTGGGTCTAGATATGGTCAATCCAGGTTGCATCACAGCCCCTGAACGAATTGTGTAAGAATTTCTCTCTCTTTCCCTGTCTTTGTTTCCTGGGTTTTTAAAAGTAATTTATTTTTATAATGGGGTTTAGCTGCTTTTCACGGCTGTGTTTAGGCCGCTTTACACCCACTTGACACACTAACAGAGAGATATCAATACATAGGTTTTAAGATTATTACTAGTCAGATATATTCTTGTGCGGTGAATCGGGCGTGTTGAGTCCAGTTCTCTGAGCTTGGAGTAGGTCTTGTCTATTACATATTGGGTTTATGGAACGGTATCTGAGCTAATTTGAAACTCTTGTTTTATGTATCACCCCACCTCACCTTTCCCGTTAAGCAGCCATAGTGTGTTTTCTGCACGTGTGACTCTGTTCTGTTTTGTAATTCAGTTCAAGTGTAACGGTTTTTACATTTCCTCTATAAGTGACACCTTATGAGAAGTGTCCTTTTCTGTGTGACTTATTTCACTTAGAATCGTCGTACCTAAATCCACTCATCATGCTGCTACTAGCCTTATGACATTGATTTCATGGCTGAGTGATATTCCATTGTACATAAGGACCACAACTTTTTTATCCATTTTTCGCTTTCCTGGGATATTTAAGGTGGAATGAAGTGGAGGTCCTTGTCAACAGAGCAGCCCTAATCTTTGGGGTTCTTGTGTCTTGCTGATTTTTAATTTTCCCACTTTATACCCCCATGCGTGGAAGTGCCCTATGCTCTCTAAGCTGTGTTTTTTAGATGTTTCAGAACACACCGTACACTTCTCCAGAGTGGCTGTTGGCAATTTACATCCCGCCCATCAGTGTAGCAAGGCTCCCATTTCTCCATGGCCTGTCCTGCATTTCTGGTTTTGACACTTTTTTCAGCATGGCCCTTTTGACCGATGGGAAGCGAGACTTCTTTGTAGCACTGATTTGCCTTTCCAGTTTGCTTGGTTGGCCAAAAAGGGCGTATGCGTTTTTTCCTGAATATATTCAGGAAAAAACGCATACGCCGTTTTTGGCCAAGGGCATCATTGTCAACGTTTTCCTGGTTTTCATGTGCTTTAAAGGCGATTCGAATCTACCTCCTGAAATCTGTTTCCTGCAATTCTGCCTTGATTTCAAATCCTCTTCTTTGCCTTCCCTCAATATATTTGTGGACGAGAGTTATCATTTATAACTGTGCAGGTTTGTGAATTGCAGTGCCCTGAAGCTCCATTTTACAACTCGCTTTTTTGGGAGCTGGCCGCAAATGCACAGGATGTCTTCAGGCCCTGTTCTGGTTCCGGGGGGCAGGCTGAGCCTGTGGTTAATTCTTCTTCCTGATGGGAAAATAGAGTGACCTGTGCCTGTCCCAACACCAAGAGCTAGTCTCTCATTGGTTCCCCGTCCTCCCGTTCATCCTCTGGACAAATTGTAACCTGTACGGAACAGGAGGTTAAAGGTGATGATGCTCCAAGTAGGGAGATTGCTAGTAAAGTGGCTGGAATGGCGAACCCGAGCAAAAGGAGATGAGAAATGAGGTGCGTTTTAGAAACCTTTCCCCATCACACGGTGTACCATCTTCTGGGTTTCTCATGCATGTTTTCGATGTAGGAAGATGCCCTTGAACCTGGCGATTTGGGACCCATGCGATGGGTAGCACGCAGTATTACTTTAAAGGGTCTGCGTTTGCTCACCCAACCTCACCAAACCTCTCAGCCCCAAGAGTGTCCACCCTTATGTCTCATCCAGCTGTGGGTCTAGATATGGTCAATCCAGGGTGCATCACAGCCCCTGAACGAATTGTATAAGAATTTCTCTCTCTTTCCCTGTCTTTGTTTCCTGGGTTTTTAAAAGTAATTTATTTTTATAATGGGGTTTAGCTGCTTTTCACGGCTGTGTTTATGCCGCTTTACACCCACTTGACACACTAACAGAGAGATATCAATACATAGGTTTTAAGATTATTACTAGTCAGTTATATTCTTGTGCAGTGAATCGGGCGTGTTGAGTCCAGTTCTCTGAGCAAGGAGTAGGTCTTGTCTATTACATATTGGGTTTATGGAACGGTATCTGAGCTAATTTGAAACTCTTGTTTTATGTATCACCCCACCTCACCTTTCCCGTTAAGCAGCCATAGTGTATTTTCTGCATGTGTGACTCTGTTCTGTTTTGTAATTCAGTTCAAGTGTAACAGTTTTTACATTCCCTCTATAAGTGACACCTTATGAGAAGTGTCCTTTTCTGCGTGACTTATTTCACTTAGAATCGTCATACCTAAATCCACTCATCATGCTGCTACTAGCCTTATGACATTGATTTCATGGCTGAGTGATATTCCACTGTACATAAGGACCACAACTTTTTTATCCATTTTTCGCTTTCCTGTGATATTTAAGGTGGAATGAAGTGGAGGTCCTTGTCAACAGAGCAGCCCTAAACTTTGGGGTTCTTGTGTCTTGCTGATTTTTAATTTTCCCACTTTATACCCCCATGCGTGGAAGTGCCCTATGCTCTCTAAGCTGTGTTTTTTAGATGTTTCAGAACACACCGTACACTTCTCCAGAGTGGCTGTGGGCAATTTACATCCCGCCCATCAGTGTAGCAAGGCTCCCATTTCTCCATGGCCTGTCCTGCATTTCTGGTTTTGACACTTTTTTCAGCATGGCCCTTTTGACCGATGGGAAGCGAGACTTCTTTGTAGCGCTGATTTGCCTTTCCAGGTTGCTTGGTTGGCCAAAAAGGGCGTATGCGTTTTTTCCTGAATATATTCAGGAAAAAACGCATACGCCCTTTTTGGCCAAGGGCATCATTGTCAACGTTTTGCTGCTTTTCATGTGCTTTAAAGGCGATTCGAATCTACCTCCTGAAATCTGTTTCCTGCAATTCTACCTTGATTTCAAATCCTCTTCTTTGCCTTCCCTCAATATATTTGTGGACGAGAGTTATCATTTATAACTCTGCAGGTTTGTGAATTGCAGTTCCCTGAAGCTCCATTTTACAACTCGCTTTTTTGGGAGCTGGCCGCAAAAGCGCAGGATTGCTTCAGGCCCTGTTCTGGTTCCGGGGTGCAGGCTGAGCCTGTGGTTAATTCTTCTTCCTGATGGGAAAATAGAGTGACCTGTGCCTGTCCCAACACCAAGAGCTAGTCTCTCATTGGTTCCCCGTCTTCCCGTTCATCCTCAGGACAAATTGCAACCTGTATGGAACAGGAGGTTAAAGGTGCTGATGCTCCAAGTAGGGAGATTGCTAGTAAAGTGGCTGGAATGGCGAACCCGAGCACAAGGAGATGAGAAATGAGGTGCGTTTTAGAAACCTTTCCCCATCACACGGTGTACCATCTTCTGGGTTTCTCATGCATGTTTTCGATGTAGGAAGATGCCCTTGAACCTGGAGATTTGGGACCCATGCGATGGGTAGCACGCAGTATTACTTTAAAGGGTCTGCGTTTGCTCACCCAACCTCACCAAACCTCTCAGCCCCAAGAGTGTCCACCCTTATGTCTCATCCAGCTGTGGGTCTAGATATGGTCAATCCAGGTTGCATCACAGCCCCTGAACGAATTGTGTAAGAATTTCTCTCTCTTTCCCTGTCTTTGTTTCCTGGGTTTTTAAAAGTAATTTATTTTTATAATGGGGTTTAGCTGGTTTTCACGGCTGTGTTTATGCCGCTTTACACGCACTTGACACACTAACAGAGAGATATCAATACATAGGTTTTAAGATTATTACTAGTCAGTTATATTCTTGTGCGGTGAATCGGGCGTGTTGAGTCCAGTTCTCTGAGCAAGGAGTAGGTCTTGTCTATTACATATTGGGTTTATGGAACGGTATCTGAGCTAATTTGAAACTCTTGTTTTATGTATCACCCCACCTCACCTTTCCCGTTAAGCAGCCATAGTGTATTTTCTGCATGTGTGACTCTGTTCTGTTTTGTAATTCAGTTCAAGTGTAACGGTTTTTACATTCCCTCTATAAGTGACACCTTATGAGAAGTGTCCTTTTCTGTGTGACTTATTTCACTTAGAATCGTCATACCAAAATCCACTCATCATGCCGCTACTAGCCTTATGACATTGATTTCATGGCTGAGTGATATTCCATTGTACATAAGGACCACAACTTTTTTATCCATTTTTTGCTTTCCTGGGATATTTAAGGTGGAATGAAGTGGAGGTCCTTGTCAACAGAGCAGCCCTAAACTTTGGGGTTCTTGTGTCTTGCTGATTTTTAATTTTCCCACTTTATACCCCCATGCGTGGAAGTGCCCTATGCTCTCTAAGCTGTGTTTTTTAGGTGTTTCAGAACACACCGTACACTTCTCCAGAGTGGCTGTTGGCAATTTACATAACACCCATCAGTGTAGCAAGGCTCCCATTTCTCCATGGCCTGTCCTGCATTTCTGGTTTTGACACTTTTTTCAGCATGTCCCTTTTGACCGATGGGAAGCGAGACTTCTTTGTAGCGCTGATTTGCCTTTCCAGGTTGCTTGGTTGGCCAAAAAGGGCGTATGCGTTTTTTCCTGAATATATTCAGGAAAAAACGCATACGCCCTTTTTGGCCAAGGGCATCATTGTCAACGTTTTGCTGCTTTTCATGTGCTTTAAAGGCGATTCGAATCTACCTCCTGAAATCTGTTTCCTGCAATTCTACCTTGATTTCAAATCCTCTTCTTTGCCTTCCCTCAATATATTTGTGGACGAGAGTTATCATTTATAACTCTGCAGGTTTGTGAATTGCAGTTCCCTGAAGCTCCATTTTACAACTCGCTTTTTTGGGAGCTGGCCGCAAAAGCGCAGGATGGCTTCAGGCCCTGTTCTGGTTCCGGGGTGCAGGCTGAGCCTGTGGTTAATTCTTCTTCCTGATGTGAAAATAGAGTGACCTGTGCCTGTCCCAACACCAAGAGCTAGTCTCTCATTGGTTCCCCGTCTTCCCGTTCATCCTCAGGACAAATTGCAAGCTGTATGGAACAGGAGGTTAAAGGTGCTGATGCTCCAAGTAGGGAGATTGCTAGTAAAGTGGCTGGAATGGCGAACCCGAGCACAAGGAGATGAGAAATGAGGTGCGTTGTAGAAACCTTTCCCCATCACACGGTGTACCATCTTCTGGGTTTCTCATGCATGTTTACGATGTAGGAAGATGCCCTTGAACCTGGAGATTTGGGACCCATGCGATGGGTAGCACGCAGTAGTACTTTAAAGGGTCTGCGTTTGCTCACCCAACCTCACCAAACCTCTCAGCCCCAAGAGTGTCCACCCTTATGTCTCATCCAGCTGTGGGTCTAGATATGGTCAATCCAGGTTGCATCACAGCCCCTGAACGAATTGTGTAAGAATTTCTCTCTCTTTCCCTGTCTTTGTTTCCTGGGTTTTTAAAAGTAATTTATTTTTATAATGGGGTTTAGCTGCTTTTCACGGCTGTGTTTATGCCGCTTTACACCCACTTGACACACTAACAGAGAGATATCAATACATAGGTTTTAAGATTATTACTAGTCAGATATATTCTTGTGCGGTGAACCGGGCGTGTTGAGTCCAGTTCTCTGAGCTTGGAGTAGGTCTTGTCTATTACATATTGGGTTTATGGAACGGTATCTGAGCTAATTTGAAACTCTTGTTTTATGTATCACCCCACCTCACCTTTCCCGTTAAGCAGCCATAGTGTGTTTTCTGCATGTGTGACTCTGTTCTGTTTTGTAATTCAGTTCAAGTGTAACGGCTTTTACATTCCCTCTATAAGTGACAACTTATGAGAAGTGTCCTTTTCTGTGTGACTTATTTCACTTAGAATCGTCGTACCTAAATCCACTCATCATGCCGCTACTAGCCTTATGACATTGATTTCATGGCTGAGTGATATTCCATTGTACATAAGGAACACAACTTTTTTATCCATTTTTCGCTTTCCTGGGATATTTAAGGTGGAATGAAGTGGAGGTCCTTGTCAACAGAGCAGCCCTAAACTTTGGGGTTCTTGTGTCTTGCTGATTTTTAATTTTCCCACTTTATACCCCCATGCGTGGAAGTGCCCTATGCTCTCTAAGCTGTGTTTTTTAGATGTTTCAGAACACACCGTACACTTCTCCAGAGTGGCTGTTGGCAATTTACATCCCGCCCATCAGTGTAGCAAGGCCCCCATTGCTCCATGGCCTGTCCTGCATTTCTGGTTTTGACACTTTTTTCAGCATGGCCCTTTTGACCGATGGGAAGCGAGACTTCTTTGTAGCGCTGATTTGCCTTTCCAGGTTGCTTGGTTGGCCAAAAAGGGCGTATGCGTTTTTTCCTGAATATATTCAGGAAAAAACGCATACGCCGTTTTTGGCCAAGGGCATCATTGTCAACGTTTTCCTGCTTTTCATGTGCTTTAAAGGCGATTCGAATCTACCTCCTGAAATCTGTTTCCTGCAATTCTGCCTTGATTTCAAATCCTCTTCTTTGCCTTCCCTCAATATATTTGTGGACGAGAGTTATCATTTATAACTGTGCAGGTTTGTGAATTGCAGTGCCCTGAAGCTCCATTTTACAACTCGCTTTTTTGGGAGCTGGCCGCAAATGCGCCGGATGGCTTCAGGCCCTGTTCTGGTTCCGGGGGGCAGGCTGAGCCTGTGGTTAATTCTTCTTCCTGATGGGAAAATAGAGTGACCTGTGCCTGTCCCAACACCAAGAGCTAGTCTCTCATTGGTTCCCCGTCTTCCCGTTCATCCTCAGGACAAATTGCAACCTGTATGGAACAGGAGGTTAAAGGTGCTGATGCTCCAAGTAGGGAGATTGCTAGTAAAGTGGCTGGAATGGCGAACCCGAGCAAAAGGAGATGAGAAATGAGGTGCGTTTTAGAAACCTTTCCCCATCACACGGTGTACCATCTTCTGGGTTTCTCATGCATGTTTTCGATGTAGGAAGATGCCCTTGAACCTGGAGATTTGGGACCCATGCGATGGGTAGCACGCAGTATTACTTTAAAGGGTCTGCGTTTGCTCACCCAACCTCACCAAACCTCTCAGCCCCAAGAGTGTCCACCCTTATGTCTCATCCAGCTGTGGGTCTACATATGGTCAATCCAGGTTGCATCACAGCCCCTGAACGAATTGTGTAAGAATTTCTCTCTCTTTCCCTGTCTTTGTTTCCTGGGTTTTTAAAAGTAATTTTTTTTATAATGGGGTTTAGCTGCTTTTCACGGCTGTGTTTATGCCGCTTTACACCCACTTGACACACTAACAGAGAGATATCAATACATAGGTTTTAAGATTATTACTAGTCAGTTATATTCTTGTGCGGTGAATCGGGCGTGTTGAGTCCAGTTCTCTGAGCAAGGAGTAGGTCTTGTCTATTACATATTGGGTTTATGGAACGGTATCTGAGCTAATTTGAAACTCTTGTTTTATGTATCACCCCACCTCACCTTTCCCGTTAAGCAGCCATAGTGTATTTTCTGCATGTGTGACTCTGTTCTGTTTTGTAATTCAGTTCAAGTGTAACGGTTTTTACATTCCCTCTATAAGTGACACCTTATGAGAAGTGTCCTTTTCTGTGTGACTTATTTCACTTAGAATCGTCGTACCAAAATCCACTCATCATGCAGCTACTAGCCTTATGACATTGATTTCATGGCTGAGTGATATTCCATTGTACATAAGGACCACAACTTTTTTATCCATTTTTTGCTTTCCTGGGATATTTAAGGTGGAATGAAGTGGAGGTCCTTGTCAACAGAGCAGCCCTAAACTTTGGGGTTCTTGTGTCTTGCTGATTTTTAATTTTCCCACTTTATACCCCCATGCGTGGAAGTGCCCTATGCTCTCTAAGCTGTGTTTTTTAGATGTTTCAGAACACACCGTACACTTCTCCAGAGTGGCTGTGGCAATTTACATAACACCCATCAGTGTAGCAAGGCTCCCATTTCTCCATGGCCTGTCCTGCATTTCTGGTTTTGACACTTTTTTCAGCATGTCCCTTTTGACCGATGGGAAGCGAGACTTCTTTGTAGCGCTGATTTGCCTTTCCAGGTTGCTTGGTTGGCCAAAAAGGGCGTATGCGTTTTTTCCTGAATATATTCAGGAAAAAACGCATACGCCCTTTTTGGCCAAGGGCATCATTGTCAACGTTTTGCTGCTTTTCATGTGCTTTAAAGGCGATTCGAATCTACCTCCTGAAATCTGTTTCCTGCAATTCTACCTTGATTTCAAATCCTCTTCTTTGCCTTCCCTCAATATATTTGTGGACGAGAGTTATCATTTATAACTCTGCAGGTTTGTGAATTGCAGTTCCCTGAAGCTCCATTTTACAACTCGCTTTTTTGGGAGTTGGCCGCAAAAGCGCAGGATGGCTTCAGGCCCTGTTCTGGTTCCGGGGTGCAGGCTGAGCCTGTGGTTAATTCTTTTTCCTGATGGGAAAATAGAGTGACCTGTGCCTGTCCCAACACCAAGAGCTAATCTCTCATTGGTTCCCCGTCTTCCCATTCATCCTCAGGACAATTTGCAACCTGTATGGAACAGGAGGTTAAAGGTGCTGATGCTCCAAGTAGGGAGATTGCTAGTAAAGTGGCTGGAATGGCGAACCCGAGCACAAGGAGATGAGAAATGAGGTGCGTTGTAGAAACCTTTCCCCATCACACGGTGTACCATCTTCTGGGTTTCTCATGCATGTTTACGATGTAGGAAGATGCCCTTGAACCTGGAGATTTGGGACCCATGCGATGGGTAGCACGCAGTAGTACTTTAAAGGGTCTGCGTTTGCTCACCCAACCTCACCAAACCTCTCAGCCCCAAGAGTGTCCACCCTTATGTCTCATCCAGCTGTGGGTCTAGATATGGTCAATCCAGGTTGCATCACAGCCCCTGAACGAATTGTGTAAGAATTTCTCTCTCTTTCCCTGTCTTTGTTTCCTGGGTTTTTAAAAGTAATTTATTTTTATAATGGGGTTTAGCTGCTTTTCACGGCTGTGTTTATGCCGCTTTACACCCACTTGACACACTAACAGAGAGATATCAATACATAGGTTTTAAGATTATTACTAGTCAGATATATTCTTGTGCGGTGAATCGGGCGTGTTGAGTCCAGTTCTCTGAGCTTGGAGTAGGTCTTGTCTATTACATATTGGGTTTATGGAACGGTATCTGAGCTAATTTGAAACTCTTGTTTTATGTATCACCCCACCTCACCTTTCCCGTTAAGCAGCCATAGTGTGTTTTCTGCATGTGTGACTCTGTTCTGTTTTGTAATTCAGTTCAAGTGTAACGGCTTTTACATTCCCTCTATAAGTGACACCTTATGAGAAGTGTCCTTTTCTGTGTGACTTATTTCACTTAGAATCGTCGTACCTAAATCCACTCATCATGCCGCTACTAGCCTTATGACATTGATTTCATGGCTGAGTGATATTCCATTGTACATAAGGAACACAACTTTTTTATCCATTTTTCGCTTTCCTGGGATATTTAAGGTGGAATGAAGTGGAGGTCCTTGTCAACAGAGCAGCCCTAAACTTTGGGGTTCTTGTGTCTTGCTGATTTTTAATTTTCCCACTTTATACCCCCATGCGTGGAAGTGCCCTATGCTCTCTAAGCTGTGTTTTTTAGATGTTTCAGAACACACCGTACACTTCTCCAGAGTGGCTGTTGGCAATTTACATCCCGCCCATCAGTGTAGCAAGGCCCCCATTGCTCCATGGCCTGTCCTGCATTTCTGGTTTTGACACTTTTTTCAGCATGGCCCTTTTGACCGATGGGAAGCGAGACTTCTTTGTAGCGCTGATTTGCCTTTCCAGGTTGCTTGGTTGGCCAAAAAGGGCGTATGCGTTTTTTCCTGAATATATTCAGGAAAAAACGCATACGCCGTTTTTGGCCAAGGGCATCATTGTCAACGTTTTCCTGCTTTTCATGTGCTTTAAAGGCGATTCGAATCTACCTCCTGAAATCTGTTTCCTGCAATTCTGCCTTGATTTCAAATCCTCTTCTTTGCCTTCCCTCAATATATTTGTGGACGAGAGTTATCATTTATAACTGTGCAGGTTTGTGAATTGCAGTGCCCTGAAGCTCCATTTTACAACTCGCTTTTTTGGGAGCTGGCCGCAAATGCGCAGGATGGCTTCAGGCCCTGTTCTGGTTCCGGGGGGCAGGCTGAGCCTGTGGTTAATTCTTCTTCCTGATGGGAAAATAGAGTGACCTGTGCCTGTCCCAACACCAAGAGCTAGTCTCTCATTGGTTCCCCGTCTTCCCGTTCATCCTCACGACAAATTGCAACCTGTATGGAACAGGAGGTTAAAGGTGCTGATGCTCCAAGTAGGGAGATTGCTAGTAAAGTGGCTGGAATGGCGAACCCGAGCACAAGGAGATGAGAAATGAGGTGCGTTTTAGAAACCTTTCCCCATCACACGGTGTACCATCTTCTGGGTTTCTCATGCATGTTTTCGATGTAGGAAGATGCCCTTGAACCTGGAGATTTGGGACCCATGCGATGGGTAGCACGCAGTATTACTTTAAAGGGTCTGCGTTTGCTCACCCAACCTCACCAAACCTCTCAGCCCCAAGAGTGTCCACCCTTATGTCTCATCCAGCTGTGGGTCTACATATGGTCAATCCAGGTTGCATCACAGCCCCTGAACGAATTGTGTAAGAATTTCTCTCTCTTTCACTGTCTTTGTTTCATGGGTTTTTAAAAGTAATTTATTTTTATAATGGGGTTTAGCTGCTTTTCACGGCTGTGTTTATGCCGCTTTACACCCACTTGACACACTAACAGAGAGATATCAATACATAGGTTTTAACATTATTACTAGTCAGTTATATTCTTGTGCGGTGAATCGGGCGTGTTGAGTCCAGTTCTCTGAGCAAGGAGTAGGTCTTGTCTATTACATATTGGGTTTATGGAACGGTATCTGAGCTAATTTGAAACTCTTGTTTTATGTATCACCCCACCTCACCTTTCCCGTTAAGCAGCCATAGTGTATTTTCTGCATGTGTGACTCTGTTCTGTTTTGTAATTCAGTTCAAGTGTAACGGTTTTTATATTCCCTCTATAAGTGACACCTTATGAGAAGTGTCCTCTTCTGTGTGACTTATTTCACATAGAATCGTCGTACCAAAATCCACTCATCATGCCGCTACTAGCCTTATGACATTGATTTCATGGCTGAGTGATATTCCATTGTACATAAGGACCACAACTTTTTTATCCATTTTTTGCTTTCCTGGGATATTTAAGGTGGAATGAAGTGGAGGTCCTTGTCAACAGAGCAGCCCTAAACTTTGGGGTTCTTGTGTCTTGCTGATTTTTAATTTTCCCACTTTATACCTCCATGCGTGGGAGTGCCCTATGCTCTCTAAGCTGTGTTTTTTAGATGTTTCAGAACACACCGTACACTTCTCCAGAGTGGCTGTTGGCAATTTACATCCCGCCCATCAGTGCAGCAAGGCTCCCATTTCTCCATGGCCTGTCCTGCATTTTTGGTTTTGACACTTTTTTCAGCATGGCCCTTTTGACCGATGGGAAGCGAGACTTCTTTGTAGCGCTGATTTGCCTTTCCAGGTTGCTTGGTTGGCCAAAAAGGGCGTATGCGTTTTTTCCTGAATATATTCAGGAAAAAACGCATACGCCCTTTTTGGCCAAGGGCATCATTGTCAACGTTTTGCTGCTTTTCATGTGCTTTAAAGGCGATTCGAATCTACCTCCTGAAATCTGTTTCCTGCAATTCTGCCTTGATTTCAAATCCTCTTCTTTGCCTTCCCTCAATATATTTGTGGACGAGAGTTATCATTTATAACTGTGCAGGTTTGTGAATTGCAGTGCCCTGAAGCTCCATTTTACAACTCGCTTTTTTGGGAGGTGGCCTCAAAAGCGCAGGATGGCTTCAGGCCCTGTTCTGGTTCCGGGGGGCAGGCTGAGCCTGTGGTTAATTCTTGTTCCTGATGGGAAAATAGAGTGACCTGTGCCTGTCCCAACACCAAGAGCTAGTCTCTCATTGGTTCCCCGTCCTCCCGTTCATCCTCAGGACAAATTGCAACCTGTACGGAACAGGAGGTTAAAGGTGCTGATGCTCCAAGTAGGGAGATTGCTAGTAAAGTGGCTGGAATGGCGAACCCGAGCAAAAGGAGATGAGAAATGAGGTGCGTTTTAGAAACCTTTCCCCATCACACGGTGTACCATCTTCTGGGTTTCTCATGCATGTTTTCGATGTAGGAAGATGCCCTTGAACCTGGAGATTTGGGACCCATGCGATGGGTAGCACGCAGTATTACTTTAAAGGGTCTGCGTTTGCTCACCCAACCTCACCAAACCTCTCAGCCCCAAGAGTGTCCACCCTTATGTCTCATCCAGCTGTGGGTCTACATATGGTCAATCCAGGTTGCATCACAGCCCCTGAACGAATTGTGTAAGAATTTCTCTCTCTTTCACTGTCTTTGTTTCATGGGTTTTTAAAAGTAATTTATTTTTATAATGGGGTTTAGCTGCTTTTCACGGCTGTGTTTATGCCGCTTTACACCCACTTGACACACTAACAGAGAGATATCAATACATAGGTTTTAACATTATTACTAGTCAGTTATATTCTTGTGCGGTGAATCGGGCGTGTTGAGTCCAGTTCTCTGAGCAAGGAGTAGGTCTTGTCTATTACATATTGGGTTTATGGAACGGTATCTGAGCTAATTTGAAACTCTTGTTTTATGTATCACCCCACCTCACCTTTCCCGTTAAGCAGCCATAGTGTATTTTCTGCATGTGTGACTCTGTTCTGTTTTGTAATTCAGTTCAAGTGTAACGGTTTTTATATTCCCTCTATAAGTGACACCTTATGAGAAGTGTCCTCTTCTGTGTGACTTATTTCACATAGAATCGTCGTACCAAAATCCACTCATCATGCCGCTACTAGCCTTATGACATTGATTTCATGGCTGAGTGATATTCCATTGTACATAAGGACCACAACTTTTTTATCCATTTTTTGCTTTCCTGGGATATTTAAGGTGGAATGAAGTGGAGGTCCTTGTCAACAGAGCAGCCCTAAACTTTGGGGTTCTTGTGTCTTGCTGATTTTTAATTTTCCCACTTTATACCTCCATGCGTGGGAGTGCCCTATGCTCTCTAAGCTGTGTTTTTTAGATGTTTCAGAACACACCGTACACTTCTCCAGAGTGGCTGTTGGCAATTTACATCCCGCCCATCAGTGCAGCAAGGCTCCCATTTCTCCATGGCCTGTCCTGCATTTTTGGTTTTGACACTTTTTTCAGCATGGCCCTTTTGACCGATGGGAAGCGAGACTTCTTTGTAGCGCTGATTTGCCTTTCCAGGTTGCTTGGTTGGCCAAAAAGGGCGTATGCGTTTTTTCCTGAATATATTCAGGAAAAAACGCATACGCCCTTTTTGGCCAAGGGCATCATTGTCAACGTTTTGCTGCTTTTCATGTGCTTTAAATGCGATTCGAATCTACCTCCTGAAATCTGTTTCCTGCAATTCTGCCTTGATTTCAAATCCTCTTCTTTGCCTTCCCTCAATATATTTGTGGACGAGAGTTATCATTTATAACTGTGCAGGTTTGTGAATTGCAGTGCCCTGAAGCTCCATTTTACAACTCGCTTTTTTGGGAGGTGGCCTCAAAAGCGCAGGATGGCTTCAGGCCCTGTTCTGGTTCCGGGGGGCAGGCTGAGCCTGTGGTTAATTCTTGTTCCTGATGGGAAAATAGAGTGACCTGTGCCTGTCCCAACACCAAGAGCTAGTCTCTCATTGGTTCCCCGTCCACCCGTTCATCCTCAGGACAAATTGCAACCTGTACGGAACAGGAGGTTAAAGGTGCTGATGCTCCAAGTAGGGAGATTGCTAGTAAAGTGGCTGGAATGGCGAACCCGAGCAAAAGGAGATGAGAAATGAGGTGCGTTTTAGAAACCTTTCCCCATCACACGGTGTACCATCTTCTGGGTTTCTCATGCATGTTTTCGATGTAGGAAGATGCCCTTGAACCTGGAGATTTGGGACCCATGCGATGGGTAGCACGCAGTATTACTTTAAAGGGTCTGCGTTTGCTCACCCAACCTCACCAAACCTCTCAGCCCCAAGAGTGTCCACCCTTATGTCTCATCCAGCTGTGGGTCTAGATATGGTCAATCCAGGTTGCATCACAGCCCCTGAACGAATTGTGTAAGAATTTCTCTCTCTTTCCCTGTCTTTGTTTCCTGGGTTTTTAAAAGTAATTTATTTTTATAATGGGGTTTAGCTGCTTTTTACGGCTGTCTTTATGCCGCTTTACACCCACTTGACACACTAACAGAGAGATATCAATACATAGGTTTTAAGATTATTACTAGTCAGTTATATTCTTGTGCGGTGAATCGGGCGTGTTGAGTCCAGTTCTCTGAGCAAGGAGTAGGTCTTGTCTATTACATATTGGGTTTATGGAACGGTATCTGAGCTAATTTGAAACTCTTGTTTTATGTATCACCCCACCTCACCTTTCCCGTTAAGTAGCCATAGTGTATTTTCTGCATGTGTGACTCTGTTCTGTTTTGTAATTCAGTTCAAGTGTAACAGTTTTTACATTCCCTCTATAAGTGACACCTTATGAGAAGTGTCCTTTTCTGTGTGACTTATTTCACTTAGAATCGTCGTACCAAAATCCACTCATCATGCCGCTACTAGCCTTATGACATTGATTTCATGGCTGAGTGATATTCCATTGTACATAAGGACCACAACTTTTTTATCCATTTTTTGCTTTCCTGGGATATTTAAGGTGGAATGAAGTGGAGGTCCTTGTCAACAGAGCAGCCCTAAACTTTGGGGTTCTTGTGTCTTGCTGATTTTTAATTTTCCCACTTTATACCCCCATGCGTGGAAGTGCCCTATGCTCTCTAAGCTGTGTTTTTTAGGTGTTTCAGAACACACCGTACACTTCTCCAGAGTGGCTGTTGGCAATTTACATAACACCCATCAGTGTAGCAAGGCTCCCATTTCTCCATGGCCTGTCCTGCATTTCTGGTTTTGACAATTTTTTCAGCATGTCCCTTTTGACCGATGGGAAGCGAGACTTCTTTGTAGCGCTGATTTGCCTTTCCAGGTTGCTTGGTTGGCCAAAAAGGGCGTATGCGTTTTTTCCTGAATATATTCAGGAAAAAACGCATACGCCCTTTTTGGCCAAGGGCATCATTGTCAACGTTTTGCTGCTTTTCATGTGCTTTAAAGGCGATTCGAATCTACCTCCTGAAATCTGTTTCCTGCAATTCTACCTTGATTTCAAATCCTCTTCTTTGCCTTCCCTCAATATATTTGTGGACGAGAGTTATCATTTATAACTCTGCAGGTTTGTGAATTGCAGTTCCCTGAAGCTCCATTTTACAACTCGCTTTTTTGGGAGCTGGCCGCAAAAGCGCAGGATGGCTTCAGGCCCTGTTCTGGTTCCGGGGTGCAGGCTGAGCCTGTGGTTAATTCTTCTTCCTGATGTGAAAATAGAGTGACCTGTGCCTGTCCCAACACCAAGAGCTAGTCTCTCATTGGTTCCCCGTCTTCCCGTTCATCCTCAGGACAAATTGCAAGCTGTATGGAACAGGAGGTTAAAGGTGCTGATGCTCCAAGTAGGGAGATTGCTAGTAAAGTGGCTGGAATGGCGAACCCGAGCACAAGGAGATGAGAAATGAGGTGCGTTGTAGAAACCTTTCCCCATCACACGGTGTACCATCTTCTGGGTTTCTCATGCATGTTTACGATGTAGGAAGATGCCCTTGAACCTGGAGATTTGGGACCCATGCGATGGGTAGCACGCAGTAGTACTTTAAAGGGTCTGCGTTTGCTCACCCAACCTCACCAAACCTCTCAGCCCCAAGAGTGTCCACCCTTATGTCTCATCCAGCTGTGGGTCTAGATATGGTCAATCCAGGTTGCATCACAGCCCCTGAACGAATTGTGTAAGAATTTCTCTCTCTTTCCCTGTCTTTGTTTCCTGGGTTTTTAAAAGTAATTTATTTTTATAATGGGGTTTAGCTGCTTTTCACGGCTGTGTTTATGCCGCTTTACACCCACTTGACACACTAACAGAGAGATATCAATACATAGGTTTTAAGATTATTACTAGTCAGATATATTCTTGTGCGGTGAATCGGGCGTGTTGAGTCCAGTTCTCTGAGCTTGGAGTAGGTCTTGTCTATTACATATTGGGTTTATGGAACGGTATCTGAGCTAATTTGAAACTCTTGTTTTATGTATCACCCCACCTCACCTTTCCCGTTAAGCAGCCATAGTGTGTTTTCTGCATGTGTGACTCTGTTCTGTTTTGTAATTCAGTTCAAGTGTAACGGCTTTTACATTCCCTCTATAAGTGACAACTTATGAGAAGTGTCCTTTTCTGTGTGACTTATTTCACTTAGAATCGTCGTACCTAAATCCACTCATCATGCCGCTACTAGCCTTATGACATTGATTTCATGGCTGAGTGATATTCCATTGTACATAAGGAACACAACTTTTTTATCCATTTTTCGCTTTCCTGGGATATTTAAGGTGGAATGAAGTGGAGGTCCTTGTCAACAGAGCAGCCCTAAACTTTGGGGTTCTTGTGTCTTGCTGATTTTTAATTTTCCCACTTTATACCCCCATGCGTGGAAGTGCCCTATGCTCTCTAAGCTGTGTTTTTTAGATGTTTCAGAACACACCGTACACTTCTCCAGAGTGGCTGTTGGCAATTTACATCCCGCCCATCAGTGTAGCAAGGCTCCCATTTCTCCATGGCCTGTCCTGCATTTCTGGTTTTGACACTTTTTTCAGCATGGCCCTTTTGACCGATGGGAAGCGAGACTTCTTTGTAGCGCTGATTTGCCTTTCCAGGTTGCTTGGTTGGCCAAAAAGGGCGTATGCGTTTTTTCCTGAATATATTCAGGAAAAAACGCATACGCCCTTTTTGGCCAAGGGCATCATTGTCAACGTTTTCCTGCTTTTCATGTGCTTTAAAGGCGATTCGAATCTACCTCCTGAAATCTGTTTCCTGCAATTCTGCCTTGATTTCAAATCCTCTTCTTTGCCTTCCCTCAATATATTTGTGGACGAGAGTTATCATTTATAACTGTGCAGGTTTGTGAATTGCAGTGCCCTGAAGCTCCATTTTACAACTCGCTTTTTTGGGAGCTGGCCGCAAATGCGCCGGATGGCTTCAGGCCCTGTTCTGGTTCCGGGGGGCAGGCTGAGCCTGTGGTTAATTCTTGTTCCTGATGGGAAAATAGAGTGACCTGTGCCTGTCCCAACACCAAGAGCTAGTCTCTCATTGGTTCCCCGTCTTCCCGTTCATCCTCAGGACAAATTGCAACCTGTATGGAACAGGAGGTTAAAGGTGCTGATGCTCCAAGTAGGGAGATTGCTAGTAAAGTGGCTGGAATGGCGAACCCGAGCAAAAGGAGATGAGAAATGAGGTGCGTTTTAGAAACCTTTCCCCATCACACGGTGTACCATCTTCTGGGTTTCTCATGCATGTTTTCGATGTAGGAAGATGCCCTTGAACCTGGAGATTTGGGACCCATGCGATGGGTAGCACGCAGTATTACTTTAAAGGGTCTGCGTTTGCTCACCCAACCTCACCAAACCTCTCAGCCCCAAGAGTGTCCACCCTTATGTCTCATCCAGCTGTGGGTCTACATATGGTCAATCCAGGTTGCATCACAGCCCCTGAACGAATTGTGTAAGAATTTCTCTCTCTTTCCCTGTCTTTGTTTCCTGGGTTTTTAAAAGTAATTTTTTTTATAATGGGGTTTAGCTGCTTTTCACGGCTGTGTTTATGCCGCTTTACACCCACTTGACACACTAACAGAGAGATATCAATACATAGGTTTTAAGATTATTACTAGTCAGTTATATTCTTGTGCGGTGAATCGGGCGTGTTGAGTCCAGTTCTCTGAGCAAGGAGTAGGTCTTGTCTATTACATATTGGGTTTATGGAACGGTATCTGAGCTAATTTGAAACTCTTGTTTTATGTATCACCCCACCTCACCTTTCCCGTTAAGCAGCCATAGTGTATTTTCTGCATGTGTGACTCTGTTCTGTTTTGTAATTCAGTTCAAGTGTAACGGTTTTTACATTCCCTCTATAAGTGACACCTTATGAGAAGTGTCCTTTTCTGTGTGACTTATTTCACTTAGAATCGTCGTACCAAAATCCACTCATCATGCCGCTACTAGCCTTATGACATTGATTTCATGGCTGAGTGATATTCCATTGTACATAAGGACCACAACTTTTTTATCCATTTTTTGCTTTCCTGGGATATTTAAGGTGGAATGAAGTGGAGGTCCTTGTCAACAGAGCAGCCCTAAACTTTGGGGTTCTTGTGTCTTGCTGATTTTTAATTTTCCCACTTTATACCCCCATGCGTGGAAGTGCCCTATGCTCTCTAAGCTGTGTTTTTTAGATGTTTCAGAACACACCGTACACTTCTCCAGAGTGGCTGTTGGCAATTTACATAACACCCATCAGTGTAGCAAGGCTCCCATTTCTCCATGGCCTGTCCTGCATTTCTGGTTTTGACACTTTTTTCAGCATGTCCCTTTTGACCGATGGGAAGCGAGACTTCTTTGTAGCGCTGATTTGCCTTTCCAGGTTGCTTGGTTGGCCAAAAAGGGCGTATGCGTTTTTTCCTGAATATATTCAGGAAAAAACGCATACGCCCTTTTTGGCCAAGGGCATCATTGTCAACGTTTTGCTGCTTTTCATGTGCTTTAAAGGCGATTCGAATCTACCTCCTGAAATCTGTTTCCTGCAATTCTACCTTGATTTCAAATCCTCTTCTTTGCCTTCCCTCAATATATTTGTGGACGAGAGTTATCATTTATAACTCTGCAGGTTTGTGAATTGCAGTTCCCTGAAGCTCCATTTTACAACTCGCTTTTTTGGGAGCTGGCCGCAAAAGCGCAGGATGGCTTCAGGCCCTGTTCTGGTTCCGGGGTGCAGGCTGAGCCTGTGGTTAATTCTTTTTCCTGATGGGAAAATAGAGTGACCTGTGCCTGTCCCAACACCAAGAGCTAATCTCTCATTGGTTCCCCGTCTTCCCATTCATCCTCAGGACAATTTGCAACCTGTATGGAACAGGAGGTTAAAGGTGCTGATGCTCCAAGTAGGGAGATTGCTAGTAAAGTGGCTGGAATGGCGAACCCGAGCACAAGGAGATGAGAAATGAGGTGCGTTGTAGAAACCTTTCCCCATCACACGGTGTACCATCTTCTGGGTTTCTCATGCATGTTTACGATGTAGGAAGATGCCCTTGAACCTGGAGATTTGGGACCCATGCGATGGGTAGCACGCAGTAGTACTTTAAAGGGTCTGCGTTTGCTCACCCAACCTCACCAAACCTCTCAGCCCCAAGAGTGTCCACCCTTATGTCTCATCCAGCAGTGGGTCTAGATATGGTCAATCCAGGTTGCATCACAGCCCCTGAACGAATTGTGTAAGAATTTCTCTCTCTTTCCCTGTCTTTGTTTCCTGGGTTTTTAAAAGTAATTTATTTTTATAATGGGGTTTAGCTGCTTTTCACGGCTGTGTTTATGCCGCTTTACACCCACTTGACACACTAACAGAGAGATATCAATACATAGGTTTTAAGATTATTACTAGTCAGATATATTCTTGTGCGGTGAATCGGGCGTGTTGAGTCCAGTTCTCTGAGCTTGGAGTAGGTCTTGTCTATTACATATTGGGTTTATGGAACGGTATCTGAGCTAATTTGAAACTCTTGTTTTATGTATCACCCCACCTCACCTTTCCCGTTAAGCAGCCATAGTGTGTTTTCTGCATGTGTGACTCTGTTCTGTTTTGTAATTCAGTTCAAGTGTAACGGCTTTTACATTCCCTCTATAAGTGACACCTTATGAGAAGTGTCCTTTTCTGTGTGACTTATTTCACTTAGAATCGTCGTACCTAAATCCACTCATCATGCCGCTACTAGCCTTATGACATTGATTTCATGGCTGAGTGATATTCCATTGTACATAAGGAACACAACTTTTTTATCCATTTTTCGCTTTCCTGGGATATTTAAGGTGGAATGAAGTGGAGGTCCTTGTCAACAGAGCAGCCCTAAACTTTGGGGTTCTTGTGTCTTGCTGATTTTTAATTTTCCCACTTTATACCCCCATGCGTGGAAGTGCCCTATGCTCTCTAAGCTGTGTTTTTTAGATGTTTCAGAACACACCGTACACTTCTCCAGAGTGGCTGTTGGCAATTTACATCCCGCCCATCAGTGTAGCAAGGCCCCCATTGCTCCATGGCCTGTCCTGCATTTCTGGTTTTGACACTTTTTTCAGCATGGCCCTTTTGACCGATGGGAAGCGAGACTTCTTTGTAGCGCTGATTTGCCTTTCCAGGTTGCTTGGTTGGCCAAAAAGGGCGTATGCGTTTTTTCCTGAATATATTCAGGAAAAAACGCATACGCCCTTTTTGGCCAAGGGCATCATTGTCAACGTTTTGCTGCTTTTCATGTGCTTTAAAGGCGATTAGAATCTACCTCCTGAAATCTGTTTCCTGCAATTCTACCTTGATTTCAAATCCTCTTCTTTGCCTTCCCTCAATATATTTGTGGACGAGAGTTATCATTTATAACTCTGCAGGTTTGTGAATTGCAGTTCCCTGAAGCTCCATTTTACAACTCGCTTTTTTGGGAGCTGGCCGCAAAAGCGCAGGATGGCTTCAGGCCCTGTTCTGGTTCCGGGGGGCAGGCTGAGCCTGTGGTTAATTCTTCTTCCTGATGGGAAAATAGAGTGACCTGTGCCTGTCCCAACACCAAGAGCTAGTCTCTCATTGGTTCCCCGTCTTCCCGTTCATCCTCAGGACAAATTGCAAGCTGTATGGAACAGGAGGTTAAAGGTGCTGATGCTCCAAGTAGGGAGATTGCTAGTAAAGTGGCTGGAATGGCGAACCCGAGCACAAGGAGATGAGAAATGAGGTGCGTTGTAGAAACCTTTCCCCATCACACGGTGTACCATCTTCTGGGTTTCTCATGCATGTTTACGATGTAGGAAGATGCCCTTGAACCTGGAGATTTGGGACCCATGCGATGGGTAGCACGCAGTAGTACTTTAAAGGGTCTGCGTTTGCTCACCCAACCTCACCAAACCTCTCAGCCCCAAGAGTGTCCACCCTTATGTCTCATCCAGCTGTGGGTCTAGATATGGTCAATCCAGGTTGCATCACAGCCCCTGAACGAATTGTGTAAGAATTTCTCTCTCTTTCCCTGTCTTTGTTTCCTGGGTTTTTAAAAGTAATTTATTTTTATAATGGGGTTTAGCTGCTTTTCACGGCTGTGTTTAGGCCGCTTTACACCCACTTGACACACTAACAGAGAGATATCAATACATAGGTTTTAAGATTATTACTAGTCAGATATATTCTTGTGCGGTGAATCGGGCGTGTTGAGTCCAGTTCTCTGAGCTTGGAGTAGGTCTTGTCTATTACATATTGGGTTTATGGAACGGTATCTGAGCTAATTTGAAACTCTTGTTTTATGTATCACCCCACCTCACCTTTCCCGTTAAGCAGCCATAGTGTGTTTTCTGCACGTGTGACTCTGTTCTGTTTTGTAATTCAGTTCAAGTGTAACGGTTTTTACATTTCCTCTATAAGTGACACCTTATGAGAAGTGTCCTTTTCTGTGTGACTTATTTCACTTAGAATCGTCGTACCTAAATCCACTCATCATGCTGCTACTAGCCTTATGACATTGATTTCATGGCTGAGTGATATTCCATTGTACATAAGGACCACAACTTTTTTATCCATTTTTCGCTTTCCTGGGATATTTAAGGTGGAATGAAGTGGAGGTCCTTGTCAACAGAGCAGCCCTAATCTTTGGGGTTCTTGTGTCTTGCTGATTTTTAATTTTCCCACTTTATACCCCCATGCGTGGAAGTGCCCTATGCTCTCTAAGCTGTGTTTTTTAGATGTTTCAGAACACACCGTACACTTCTCCAGAGTGGCTGTTGGCAATTTACATCCCGCCCATCAGTGTAGCAAGGCTCCCATTTCTCCATGGCCTGTCCTGCATTTCTGGTTTTGACACTTTTTTCAGCATGGCCCTTTTGACCGATGGGAAGCGAGACTTCTTTGTAGCACTGATTTGCCTTTCCAGTTTGCTTGGTTGGCCAAAAAGGGCGTATGCGTTTTTTCCTGAATATATTCAGGAAAAAACGCATACGCCGTTTTTGGCCAAGGGCATCATTGTCAACGTTTTCCTGGTTTTCATGTGCTTTAAAGGCGATTCGAATCTACCTCCTGAAATCTGTTTCCTGCAATTCTGCCTTGATTTCAAATCCTCTTCTTTGCCTTCCCTCAATATATTTGTGGACGAGAGTTATCATTTATAACTGTGCAGGTTTGTGAATTGCAGTGCCCTGAAGCTCCATTTTACAACTCGCTTTTTTGGGAGCTGGCCGCAAATGCACAGGATGTCTTCAGGCCCTGTTCTGGTTCCGGGGGGCAGGCTGAGCCTGTGGTTAATTCTTCTTCCTGATGGGAAAATAGAGTGACCTGTGCCTGTCCCAACACCAAGAGCTAGTCTCTCATTGGTTCCCCGTCCTCCCGTTCATCCTCTGGACAAATTGTAACCTGTACGGAACAGGAGGTTAAAGGTGATGATGCTCCAAGTAGGGAGATTGCTAGTAAAGTGGCTGGAATGGCGAACCCGAGCAAAAGGAGATGAGAAATGAGGTGCGTTTTAGAAACCTTTCCCCATCACACGGTGTACCATCTTCTGGGTTTCTCATGCATGTTTTCGATGTAGGAAGATGCCCTTGAACCTGGCGATTTGGGACCCATGCGATGGGTAGCACGCAGTATTACTTTAAAGGGTCTGCGTTTGCTCACCCAACCTCACCAAACCTCTCAGCCCCAAGAGTGTCCACCCTTATGTCTCATCCAGCTGTGGGTCTAGATATGGTCAATCCAGGGTGCATCACAGCCCCTGAACGAATTGTATAAGAATTTCTCTCTCTTTCCCTGTCTTTGTTTCCTGGGTTTTTAAAAGTAATTTATTTTTATAATGGGGTTTAGCTGCTTTTCACGGCTGTGTTTATGCCGCTTTACACCCACTTGACACACTAACAGAGAGATATCAATACATAGGTTTTAAGATTATTACTAGTCAGTTATATTCTTGTGCAGTGAATCGGGCGTGTTGAGTCCAGTTCTCTGAGCAAGGAGTAGGTCTTGTCTATTACATATTGGGTTTATGGAACGGTATCTGAGCTAATTTGAAACTCTTGTTTTATGTATCACCCCACCTCACCTTTCCCGTTAAGCAGCCATAGTGTATTTTCTGCATGTGTGACTCTGTTCTGTTTTGTAATTCAGTTCAAGTGTAACAGTTTTTACATTCCCTCTATAAGTGACACCTTATGAGAAGTGTCCTTTTCTGCGTGACTTATTTCACTTAGAATCGTCATACCTAAATCCACTCATCATGCTGCTACTAGCCTTATGACATTGATTTCATGGCTGAGTGATATTCCACTGTACATAAGGACCACAACTTTTTTATCCATTTTTCGCTTTCCTGTGATATTTAAGGTGGAATGAAGTGGAGGTCCTTGTCAACAGAGCAGCCCTAAACTTTGGGGTTCTTGTGTCTTGCTGATTTTTAATTTTCCCACTTTATACCCCCATGCGTGGAAGTGCCCTATGCTCTCTAAGCTGTGTTTTTTAGATGTTTCAGAACACACCGTACACTTCTCCAGAGTGGCTGTGGGCAATTTACATCCCGCCCATCAGTGTAGCAAGGCTCCCATTTCTCCATGGCCTGTCCTGCATTTCTGGTTTTGACACTTTTTTCAGCATGGCCCTTTTGACCGATGGGAAGCGAGACTTCTTTGTAGCGCTGATTTGCCTTTCCAGGTTGCTTGGTTGGCCAAAAAGGGCGTATGCGTTTTTTCCTGAATATATTCAGGAAAAAACGCATACGCCCTTTTTGGCCAAGGGAATCATTGTCAACGTTTTGCTGCTTTTCATGTGCTTTAAAGGCGATTCGAATCTACCTCCTGAAATCTGTTTCCTGCAATTCTGCCTTGATTTCAAATCCTCTTCTTTGCCTTCCCTCAATATATTTGTGGACGAGAGTTATCATTTATAACTCTGCAGGTTTGTGAATTGCAGTTCCCTGAAGCTCCATTTTACAACTCGCTTTTTTGGGAGCTGGCCGCAAAAGCGCAGGATTGCTTCAGGCCCTGTTCTGGTTCCGGGGTGCAGGCTGAGCCTGTGGTTAATTCTTCTTCCTGATGGGAAAATAGAGTGACCTGTGCCTGTCCCAACACCAAGAGCTAGTCTCTCATTGGTTCCCCGTCTTCCCGTTCATCCTCAGGACAAATTGCAACCTGTATGGAACAGGAGGTTAAAGGTGCTGATGCTCCAAGTAGGGAGATTGCTAGTAAAGTGGCTGGAATGGCGAACCCGAGCACAAGGAGATGAGAAATGAGGTGCGTTTTAGAAACCTTTCCCCATCACACGGTGTACCATCTTCTGGGTTTCTCATGCATGTTTTCGATGTAGGAAGATGCCCTTGAACCTGGAGATTTGGGACCCATGCGATGGGTAGCACGCAGTATTACTTTAAAGGGTCTGCGTTTGCTCACCCAACCTCACCAAACCTCTCAGCCCCAAGAGTGTCCACCCTTATGTCTCATCCAGCTGTGGGTCTAGATATGGTCAATCCAGGTTGCATCACAGCCCCTGAACGAATTGTGTAAGAATTTCTCTCTCTTTCCCTGTCTTTGTTTCCTGGGTTTTTAAAAGTAATTTATTTTTATAATGGGGTTTAGCTGGTTTTCACGGCTGTGTTTATGCCGCTTTACACGCACTTGACACACTAACAGAGAGATATCAATACATAGGTTTTAAGATTATTACTAGTCAGTTATATTCTTGTGCGGTGAATCGGGCGTGTTGAGTCCAGTTCTCTGAGCAAGGAGTAGGTCTTGTCTATTACATATTGGGTTTATGGAACGGTATCTGAGCTAATTTGAAACTCTTGTTTTATGTATCACCCCACCTCACCTTTCCCGTTAAGCAGCCATAGTGTATTTTCTGCATGTGTGACTCTGTTCTGTTTTGTAATTCAGTTCAAGTGTAACGGTTTTTACATTCCCTCTATAAGTGACACCTTATGAGAAGTGTCCTTTTCTGTGTGACTTATTTCACTTAGAATCGTCATACCAAAATCCACTCATCATGCCGCTACTAGCCTTATGACATTGATTTCATGGCTGAGTGATATTCCATTGTACATAAGGACCACAACTTTTTTATCCATTTTTTGCTTTCCTGGGATATTTAAGGTGGAATGAAGTGGAGGTCCTTGTCAACAGAGCAGCCCTAAACTTTGGGGTTCTTGTGTCTTGCTGATTTTTAATTTTCCCACTTTATACCCCCATGCGTGGAAGTGCCCTATGCTCTCTAAGCTGTGTTTTTTAGGTGTTTCAGAACACACCGTACACTTCTCCAGAGTGGCTGTTGGCAATTTACATAACACCCATCAGTGTAGCAAGGCTCCCATTTCTCCATGGCCTGTCCTGCATTTCTGGTTTTGACACTTTTTTCAGCATGTCCCTTTTGACCGATGGGAAGCGAGACTTCTTTGTAGCGCTGATTTGCCTTTCCAGGTTGCTTGGTTGGCCAAAAAGGGCGTATGCGTTTTTTCCTGAATATATTCAGGAAAAAACGCATACGCCCTTTTTGGCCAAGGGCATCATTGTCAACGTTTTGCTGCTTTTCATGTGCTTTAAAGGCGATTCGAATCTACCTCCTGAAATCTGTTTCCTGCAATTCTACCTTGATTTCAAATCCTCTTCTTTGCCTTCCCTCAATATATTTGTGGACGAGAGTTATCATTTATAACTCTGCAGGTTTGTGAATTGCAGTTCCCTGAAGCTCCATTTTACAACTCGCTTTTTTGGGAGCTGGCCGCAAAAGCGCAGGATGGCTTCAGGCCCTGTTCTGGTTCCGGGGTGCAGGCTGAGCCTGTGGTTAATTCTTCTTCCTGATGTGAAAATAGAGTGACCTGTGCCTGTCCCAACACCAAGAGCTAGTCTCTCATTGGTTCCCCGTCTTCCCGTTCATCCTCAGGACAAATTGCAAGCTGTATGGAACAGGAGGTTAAAGGTGCTGATGCTCCAAGTAGGGAGATTGCTAGTAAAGTGGCTGGAATGGCGAACCCGAGCACAAGGAGATGAGAAATGAGGTGCGTTGTAGAAACCTTTCCCCATCACACGGTGTACCATCTTCTGGGTTTCTCATGCATGTTTACGATGTAGGAAGATGCCCTTGAACCTGGAGATTTGGGACCCATGCGATGGGTAGCACGCAGTAGTACTTTAAAGGGTCTGCGTTTGCTCACCCAACCTCACCAAACCTCTCAGCCCCAAGAGTGTCCACCCTTATGTCTCATCCAGCTGTGGGTCTAGATATGGTCAATCCAGGTTGCATCACAGCCCCTGAACGAATTGTGTAAGAATTTCTCTCTCTTTCCCTGTCTTTGTTTCCTGGGTTTTTAAAAGTAATTTATTTTTATAATGGGGTTTAGCTGCTTTTCACGGCTGTGTTTATGCCGCTTTACACCCACTTGACACACTAACAGAGAGATATCAATACATAGGTTTTAAGATTATTACTAGTCAGATATATTCTTGTGCGGTTAATCGGGCGTGTTGAGTCCAGTTCTCTGAGCTTGGAGTAGGTCTTGTCTATTACATATTGGGTTTATGGAACGGTATCTGAGCTAATTTGAAACTCTTGTTTTATGTATCACCCCACCTCACCTTTCCCGTTAAGCAGCCATAGTGTGTTTTCTGCATGTGTGACTCTGTTCTGTTTTGTAATTCAGTTCAAGTGTAACGGCTTTTACATTCCCTCTATAAGTGACAACTTATGAGAAGTGTCCTTTTCTGTGTGACTTATTTCACTTAGAATCGTCGTACCTAAATCCACTCATCATGCCGCTACTAGCCTTATGACATTGATTTCATGGCTGAGTGATATTCCATTGTACATAAGGAACACAACTTTTTTATCCATTTTTCGCTTTCCTGGGATATTTAAGGTGGAATGAAGTGGAGGTCCTTGTCAACAGAGCAGCCCTAAACTTTGGGGTTCTTGTGTCTTGCTGATTTTTAATTTTCCCACTTTATACCCCCATGCGTGGAAGTGCCCTATGCTCTCTAAGCTGTGTTTTTTAGATGTTTCAGAACACACCGTACACTTCTCCAGAGTGGCTGTTGGCAATTTACATCCCGCCCATCAGTGTAGCAAGGCCCCCATTTCTCCATGGCCTGTCCTGCATTTCTGGTTTTGACACTTTTTTCAGCATGGCCCTTTTGACCGATGGGAAGCGAGACTTCTTTGTAGCGCTGATTTGCCTTTCCAGGTTGCTTGGTTGGCCAAAAAGGGCGTATGCGTTTTTTCCTGAATATATTCAGGAAAAAACGCATACGCCGTTTTTGGCCAAGGGCATCATTGTCAACGTTTTCCTGCTTTTCATGTGCTTTAAAGGCGATTCGAATCTACCTCCTGAAATCTGTTTCCTGCAATTCTGCCTTGATTTCAAATCCTCTTCTTTGCCTTCCCTCAATATATTTGTGGACGAGAGTTATCATTTATAACTGTGCAGGTTTGTGAATTGCAGTGCCCTGAAGCTCCATTTTACAACTCGCTTTTTTGGGAGCTGGCCGCAAATGCGCCGGATGGCTTCAGGCCCTGTTCTGGTTCCGGGGGGCAGGCTGAGCCTGTGGTTAATTCTTCTTCCTGATGGGAAAATAGAGTGACCTGTGCCTGTCCCAACACCAAGAGCTAGTCTCTCATTGGTTCCCCGTCTTCCCGTTCATCCTCAGGACAAATTGCAACCTGTATGGAACAGGAGGTTAAAGGTGCTGATGCTCCAAGTAGGGAGATTGCTAGTAAAGTGGCTGGAATGGCGAACCCGAGCAAAAGGAGATGAGAAATGAGGTGCGTTTTAGAAACCTTTCCCCATCACACGGTGTACCATCTTCTGGGTTTCTCATGCATGTTTTCGATGTAGGAAGATGCCCTTGAACCTGGAGATTTGGGACCCATGCGATGGGTAGCACGCAGTATTACTTTAAAGGGTCTGCGTTTGCTCACCCAACCTCACCAAACCTCTCAGCCCCAAGAGTGTCCACCCTTATGTCTCATCCAGCTGTGGGTCTACATATGGTCAATCCAGGTTGCATCACAGCCCCTGAACGAATTGTGTAAGAATTTCTCTCTCTTTCCCTGTCTTTGTTTCCTGGGTTTTTAAAAGTAATTTTTTTTATAATGGGGTTTAGCTGCTTTTCACGGCTGTGTTTATGCCGCTTTACACCCACTTGACACACTAACAGAGAGATATCAATACATAGGTTTTAAGATTATTACTAGTCAGTTATATTCTTGTGCGGTGAATCGGGCGTGTTGAGTCCAGTTCTCTGAGCAAGGAGTAGGTCTTGTCTATTACATATTGGGTTTATGGAACGGTATCTGAGCTAATTTGAAACTCTTGTTTTATGTATCACCCCACCTCACCTTTCCCGTTAAGCAGCCATAGTGTATTTTCTGCATGTGTGACTCTGTTCTGTTTTGTAATTCAGTTCAAGTGTAACGGTTTTTACATTCCCTCTATAAGTGACACCTTATGAGAAGTGTCCTTTTCTGTGTGACTTATTTCACATAGAATCGTCGTACCAAAATCCACTCATCATGCCGCTACTAGCCTTATGACATTGATTTCATGGCTGAGTGATATTCCATTGTACATAAGGACCACAACTTTTTTATCCATTTTTTGCTTTCCTGGGATATTTAAGGTGGAATGAAGTGGAGGTCCTTGTCAACAGAGCAGCCCTAAACTTTGGGGTTCTTGTGTCTTGCTGATTTTTAATTTTCCCACTTTATACCCCCATGCGTGGAAGTGCCCTATGCTCTCTAAGCTGTGTTTTTTAGATGTTTCAGAACACACCGTACACTTCTCCAGAGTGGCTGTGGCAATTTACATAACACCCATCAGTGTAGCAAGGCTCCCATTTCTCCATGGCCTGTCCTGCATTTCTGGTTTTGACACTTTTTTCAGCATGTCCCTTTTGACCGATGGGAAGCGAGACTTCTTTGTAGCGCTGATTTGCCTTTCCAGGTTGCTTGGTTGGCCAAAAAGGGCGTATGCGTTTTTTCCTGAATATATTCAGGAAAAAACGCATACGCCCTTTTTGGCCAAGGGCATCATTGTCAACGTTTTGCTGCTTTTCATGTGCTTTAAAGGCGATTCGAATCTACCTCCTGAAATCTGTTTCCTGCAATTCTACCTTGATTTCAAATCCTCTTCTTTGCCTTCCCTCAATATATTTGTGGACGAGAGTTATCATTTATAACTCTGCAGGTTTGTGAATTGCAGTTCCCTGAAGCTCCATTTTACAACTCGCTTTTTTGGGAGTTGGCCGCAAAAGCGCAGGATGGCTTCAGGCCCTGTTCTGGTTCCGGGGTGCAGGCTGAGCCTGTGGTTAATTCTTTTTCCTGATGGGAAAATAGAGTGACCTGTGCCTGTCCCAACACCAAGAGCTAATCTCTCATTGGTTCCCCGTCTTCCCATTCATCCTCAGGACAATTTGCAACCTGTATGGAACAGGAGGTTAAAGGTGCTGATGCTCCAAGTAGGGAGATTGCTAGTAAAGTGGCTGGAATGGCGAACCCGAGCACAAGGAGATGAGAAATGAGGTGCGTTGTAGAAACCTTTCCCCATCACACGGTGTACCATCTTCTGGGTTTCTCATGCATGTTTACGATGTAGGAAGATGCCCTTGAACCTGGAGATTTGGGACCCATGCGATGGGTAGCACGCAGTAGTACTTTAAAGGGTCTGCGTTTGCTCACCCAACCTCACCAAACCTCTCAGCCCCAAGAGTGTCCACCCTTATGTCTCATCCAGCTGTGGGTCTAGATATGGTCAATCCAGGTTGCATCACAGCCCCTGAACGAATTGTGTAAGAATTTCTCTCTCTTTCCCTGTCTTTGTTTCCTGGGTTTTTAAAAGTAATTTATTTTTATAATGGGGTTTAGCTGCTTTTCACGGCTGTGTTTATGCCGCTTTACACCCACTTGACACACTAACAGAGAGATATCAATACATAGGTTTTAAGATTATTACTAGTCAGATATATTCTTGTGCGGTGAATCGGGCGTGTTGAGTCCAGTTCTCTGAGCTTGGAGTAGGTCTTGTCTATTACATATTGGGTTTATGGAACGGTATCTGAGCTAATTTGAAACTCTTGTTTTATGTATCACCCCACCTCACCTTTCCCGTTAAGCAGCCATAGTGTGTTTTCTGCATGTGTGACTCTGTTCTGTTTTGTAATTCAGTTCAAGTGTAACGGCTTTTACATTCCCTCTATAAGTGACACCTTATGAGAAGTGTCCTTTTCTGTGTGACTTATTTCACTTAGAATCGTCGTACCTAAATCCACTCATCATGCCGCTACTAGCCTTATGACATTGATTTCATGGCTGAGTGATATTCCATTGTACATAAGGAACACAACTTTTTTATCCATTTTTCGCTTTCCTGGGATATTTAAGGTGGAATGAAGTGGAGGTCCTTGTCAACAGAGCAGCCCTAAACTTTGGGGTTCTTGTGTCTTGCTGATTTTTAATTTTCCCACTTTATACCCCCATGCGTGGAAGTGCCCTATGCTCTCTAAGCTGTGTTTTTTAGATGTTTCAGAACACACCGTACACTTCTCCAGAGTGGCTGTTGGCAATTTACATCCCGCCCATCAGTGTAGCAAGGCCCCCATTGCTCCATGGCCTGTCCTGCATTTCTGGTTTTGACACTTTTTTCAGCATGGCCCTTTTGACCGATGGGAAGCGAGACTTCTTTGTAGCGCTGATTTGCCTTTCCAGGTTGCTTGGTTGGCCAAAAAGGGCGTATGCGTTTTTTCCTGAATATATTCAGGAAAAAACGCATACGCCGTTTTTGGCCAAGGGCATCATTGTCAACGTTTTCCTGCTTTTCATGTGCTTTAAAGGCGATTCGAATCTACCTCCTGAAATCTGTTTCCTGCAATTCTGCCTTGATTTCAAATCCTCTTCTTTGCCTTCCCTCAATATATTTGTGGACGAGAGTTATCATTTATAACTGTGCAGGTTTGTGAATTGCAGTGCCCTGAAGCTCCATTTTACAACTCGCTTTTTTGGGAGCTGGCCGCAAATGCGCAGGATGGCTTCAGGCCCTGTTCTGGTTCCGGGGGGCAGGCTGAGCCTGTGGTTAATTCTTCTTCCTGATGGGAAAATAGAGTGACCTGTGCCTGTCCCAACACCAAGAGCTAGTCTCTCATTGGTTCCCCGTCTTCCCGTTCATCCTCAGGACAAATTGCAACCTGTATGGAACAGGAGGTTAAAGGTGCTGATGCTCCAAGTAGGGAGATTGCTAGTAAAGTGGCTGGAATGGCGAACCCGAGCACAAGGAGATGAGAAATGAGGTGCGTTTTAGAAACCTTTCCCCATCACACGGTGTACCATCTTCTGGGTTTCTCATGCATGTTTTCGATGTAGGAAGATGCCCTTGAACCTGGAGATTTGGGACCCATGCGATGGGTAGCACGCAGTATTACTTTAAAGGGTCTGCGTTTGCTCACCCAACCTCACCAAACCTCTCAGCCCCAAGAGTGTCCACCCTTATGTCTCATCCAGCTGTGGGTCTACATATGGTCAATCCAGGTTGCATCACAGCCCCTGAACGAATTGTGTAAGAATTTCTCTCTCTTTCACTGTCTTTGTTTCATGGGTTTTTAAAAGTAATTTATTTTTATAATGGGGTTTAGCTGCTTTTCACGGCTGTGTTTATGCCGCTTTACACCCACTTGACACACTAACAGAGAGATATCAATACATAGGTTTTAACATTATTACTAGTCAGTTATATTCTTGTGCGGTGAATCGGGCGTGTTGAGTCCAGTTCTCTGAGCAAGGAGTAGGTCTTGTCTATTACATATTGGGTTTATGGAACGGTATCTGAGCTAATTTGAAACTCTTGTTTTATGTATCACCCCACCTCACCTTTCCCGTTAAGCAGCCATAGTGTATTTTCTGCATGTGTGACTCTGTTCTGTTTTGTAATTCAGTTCAAGTGTAACGGTTTTTATATTCCCTCTATAAGTGACACCTTATGAGAAGTGTCCTCTTCTGTGTGACTTATTTCACATAGAATCGTCGTACCAAAATCCACTCATCATGCCGCTACTAGCCTTATGACATTGATTTCATGGCTGAGTGATATTCCATTGTACATAAGGACCACAACTTTTTTATCCATTTTTTGCTTTCCTGGGATATTTAAGGTGGAATGAAGTGGAGGTCCTTGTCAACAGAGCAGCCCTAAACTTTGGGGTTCTTGTGTCTTGCTGATTTTTAATTTTCCCACTTTATACCTCCATGCGTGGGAGTGCCCTATGCTCTCTAAGCTGTGTTTTTTAGATGTTTCAGAACACACCGTACACTTCTCCAGAGTGGCTGTTGGCAATTTACATCCCGCCCATCAGTGCAGCAAGGCTCCCATTTCTCCATGGCCTGTCCTGCATTTTTGGTTTTGACACTTTTTTCAGCATGGCCCTTTTGACCGATGGGAAGCGAGACTTCTTTGTAGCGCTGATTTGCCTTTCCAGGTTGCTTGGTTGGCCAAAAAGGGCGTATGCGTTTTTTCCTGAATATATTCAGGAAAAAACGCATACGCCCTTTTTGGCCAAGGGCATCATTGTCAACCTTTTGCTGCTTTTCATGTGCTTTAAAGGCGATTCGAATCTACCTCCTGAAATCTGTTTCCTGCAATTCTGCCTTGATTTCAAATCCTCTTCTTTGCCTTCCCTCAATATATTTGTGGACGAGAGTTATCATTTATAACTGTGCAGGTTTGTGAATTGCAGTGCCCTGAAGCTCCATTTTACAACTCGCTTTTTTGGGAGGTGGCCTCAAAAGCGCAGGATGGCTTCAGGCCCTGTTCTGGTTCCGGGGGGCAGGCTGAGCCTGTGGTTAATTCTTGTTCCTGATGGGAAAATAGAGTGACCTGTGCCTGTCCCAACACCAAGAGCTAATCTCTCATTGGTTCCCCGTCCTCCCGTTCATCCTCAGGACAAATTGCAACCTGTACGGAACAGGAGGTTAAAGGTGCTGATGCTCCAAGTAGGGAGATTGCTAGTAAAGTGGCTGGAATGGCGAACCCGAGCAAAAGGAGATGAGAAATGAGGTGCGTTTTAGAAACCTTTCCCCGTCACACGGTGTACCATCTTCTGGGTTTCTCATGCATGTTTTCGATGTAGGAAGATGCCCTTGAACCTGGAGATTTGGGACCCATGCGATGGGTAGCACGCAGTATTACTTTAAAGGGTCTGCGTTTGCTCACCCAACCTCACCAAACCTCTCAGCCCCAAGAGTGTCCACCCTTATGTCTCATCCAGCTGTGGGTCTAGATATGGTCAATCCAGGTTGCATCACAGCCCCTGAACGAATTGTGTAAGAATTTCTCTCTCTTTCCCTGTCTTTGTTTCCTGGGTTTTTAAAAGTAATTTATTTTTATAATGGGGTTTAGCTGCTTTTTACGGCTGTCTTTATGCCGCTTTACACCCACTTGACACACTAACAGAGAGATATCAATACATAGGTTTTAAGATTATTACTAGTCAGTTATATTCTTGTGCGGTGAATCGGGCGTGTTGAGTCCAGTTCTCTGAGCAAGGAGTAGGTCTTGTCTATTACATATTGGGTTTATGGAACGGTATCTGAGCTAATTTGAAACTCTTGTTTTATGTATCACCCCACCTCACCTTTCCCGTTAAGTAGCCATAGTGTATTTTCTGCATGTGTGACTCTGTTCTGTTTTGTAATTCAGTTCAAGTGTAACAGTTTTTACATTCCCTCTATAAGTGACACCTTATGAGAAGTGTCCTTTTCTGTGTGACTTATTTCACTTAGAATCGTCATACCTAAATCCACTCATCATGCTGCTACTAGCCTTATGACATTGATTTCATGGCTTAGTGATATTCCACTGTACATAAGGACCACAACTTTTTTATCCATTTTTCGCTTTCCTGGGATATTTAAGGTGGAATGAAGTGGAGGTCCTTGTCAACAGAGCAGCCCTAAACTTTGGGGTTCTTGTGTCTTGCTGATTTTTAATTTTCCCACTTTATACCCCCATGCGTGGAAGTGCCCTATGCTCTCTAAGCTGTGTTTTTTAGATGTTTCAGAACACACCGTACACTTCTCCAGAGTGGCTGTTGGCAATTTACATCCCGCCCATCAGTGTAGCAAGGCTCCCATTTCTCCATGGCCTGTCCTGCATTTCTGGTTTTGACAGTTTTTTCAGCATGGCCCTTTTGACCGATGGGAAGCGAGACTTCTTTGTAGCGCTGATTTGCCTTTCCAGGTTGCTTGGTTGGCCAAAAAGGGCGTATGCGTTTTTTCCTGAATATATTCAGGAAAAAACGCATACGCCCTTTTTGGCCAAGGGCATCATTGTCAACGTTTTGCTGCTTTTCATGTGCTTTAAAGGCGATTCGAATCTACCTCCTAAAATCTGTTTCCTGCAATTCTACCTTGATTTCAAATCCTCTTCTTTGCCTTCCCTCAATATATTTGTGGACGAGAGTTATCATTTATAACTCTGCAGGTTTGTGAATTGCAGTTCCCTGAAGCTCCATTTTACAACTCGCTTTTTTGGGAGCTGGCCGCAAAAGCGCAGGATTGCTTCAGGCCCTGTTCTGATTCCGGGGTGCAGGCTGAGCCTGTGGTTAATTCTTCTTCCTGATGGGAAAATAGAGTGACCTGTGCCTGTCCCAACACCAAGAGCTAGTCTCTCATTGGTTCCCCGTCTTCCCGTTCATCCTCAGGACAAATTGCAACCTGTATGGAACAGGAGGTTAAAGGTGCTGATGCTCCAAGTAGGGAGATTGCTAGTAAAGTGGCTGGAATGGCGAACCCGAGCACAAGGAGATGAGAAATGAGGTGCGTTTTAGAAACCTTTCCCCATCACACGGTGTACCATCTTCTGGGTTTCTCATGCATGTTTTCGATGTAGGAAGATGCCCTTGAACCTGGAGATTTGGGACCCATGCGATGGGTAGCACGCAGTATTACTTTAAAGGGTCTGCGTTTGCTCACCCAACCTCACCAAACCTCTCAGCCCCAAGAGTGTCCACCCTTATGTCTCATCCAGCTGTGGGTCTAGATATGGTCAATCCAGGTTGCATCACAGCCCCTGAACGAATTGTGTAAGAATTTCTCTCTCTTTCCCTGTCTTTGTTTCCTGGGTTTTTAAAAGTAATTTATTTTTATAATGGGGTTTAGCTGCTTTTCACGGCTGTGTTTATGCCGCTTTACACACACTTGACACACTAACAGAGAGATATCAATACATAGGTTTTAAGATTATTACTAGTCAGTTATATTCTTGTGCGGTGAATCGGGCGTGTTGAGTCCAGTTCTCTGAGCAAGGAGTAGGTCTTGTCTATTACATATTGGGTTTATGGACCGGTATCTGAGCTAATTTGAAACTCTTGTTTTATGTATCACCCCACCTCACCTTTCCCGTTAAGCAGCCATAGTGTATTTTCTGCATGTGTGACTCTGTTCTGTTTTGTAATTCAGTTCAAGTGTAACGGTTTTTACATTCCCTCTATAAGTGACACCTTATGAGAAGTGTCCTTTTCTGTGTGACTTATTTCACTTAGAATCGTCGTACCAAAATCCACTCATCATGCCGCTACTAGCCTTATGACATTGATTTCATGGCTGAGTGATATTCCATTGTACATAAGGACCACAACTTTTTTATCCATTTTTTGCTTTCCTGGGATATTTAAGGTGGAATGAAGTGGAGGTCCTTGTCAACAGAGCAGCCCTAAACTTTGGGGTTCTTGTGTCTTGCTGATTTTTAATTTTCCCACTTTATACCCCCATGCGTGGAAGTGCCCTATGCTCTCTAAGCTGTGTTTTTTAGGTGTTTCAGAACACACCGTACACTTCTCCAGAGTGGCTGTTGGCAATTTACATAACACCCATCAGTGTAGCAAGGCTCCCATTTCTCCATGGCCTGTCCTGCATTTCTGGTTTTGACAATTTTTTCAGCATGTCCCTTTTGACCGATGGGAAGCGAGACTTCTTTGTAGCGCTGATTTGCCTTTCCAGGTTGCTTGGTTGGCCAAAAAGGGCGTATGCGTTTTTTCCTGAATATATTCAGGAAAAAACGCATACGCCCTTTTTGGCCAAGGGCATCATTGTCAACGTTTTGCTGCTTTTCATGTGCTTTAAAGGCGATTCGAATCTACCTCCTGAAATCTGTTTCCTGCAATTCTACCTTGATTTCAAATCCTCTTCTTTGCCTTCCCTCAATATATTTGTGGACGAGAGTTATCATTTATAACTCTGCAGGTTTGTGAATTGCAGTTCCCTGAAGCTCCATTTTACAACTCGCTTTTTTGGGAGCTGGCCGCAAAAGCGCAGGATGGCTTCAGGCCCTGTTCTGGTTCCGGGGTGCAGGCTGAGCCTGTGGTTAATTCTTCTTCCTGATGTGAAAATAGAGTGACCTGTGCCTGTCCCAACACCAAGAGCTAGTCTCTCATTGGTTCCCCGTCTTCCCGTTCATCCTCAGGACAAATTGCAAGCTGTATGGAACAGGAGGTTAAAGGTGCTGATGCTCCAAGTAGGGAGATTGCTAGTAAAGTGGCTGGAATGGCGAACCCGAGCACAAGGAGATGAGAAATGAGGTGCGTTGTAGTAACCTTTCCCCATCACACGGTGTACCATCTTCTGGGTTTCTCATGCATGTTTACGATGTAGGAAGATGCCCTTGAACCTGGAGATTTGGGACCCATGCGATGGGTAGCACGCAGTAGTACTTTAAAGGGTCTGCGTTTGCTCACCCAACCTCACCAAACCTCTCAGCCCCAAGAGTGTCCACCCTTATGTCTCATCCAGCTGTGGGTCTAGATATGGTCAATCCAGGTTGCATCACAGCCCCTGAACGAATTGTGTAAGAATTTCTCTCTCTTTCCCTGTCTTTGTTTCCTGGGTTTTTAAAAGTAATTTATTTTTATAATGGGGTTTAGCTGCTTTTCACGGCTGTGTTTATGCCGCTTTACACCCACTTGACACACTAACAGAGAGATATCAATACATAGGTTTTAAGATTATTACTAGTCAGATATATTCTTGTGCGGTGAATCGGGCGTGTTGAGTCCAGTTCTCTGAGCTTGGAGTAGGTCTTGTCTATTACATATTGGGTTTATGGAACGGTATCTGAGCTAATTTGAAACTCTTGTTTTATGTATCACCCCACCTCACCTTTCCCGTTAAGCAGCCATAGTGTGTTTTCTGCATGTGTGACTCTGTTCTGTTTTGTAATTCAGTTCAAGTGTAACGGCTTTTACATTCCCTCTATAAGTGACAACTTATGAGAAGTGTCCTTTTCTGTGTGACTTATTTGACTTAGAATCGTCGTACCTAAATCCACTCATCATGCCGCTACTAGCCTTATGACATTGATTTCATGGCTGAGTGATATTCCATTGTACATAAGGAACACAACTTTTTTATCCATTTTTCGCTTTCCTGGGATATTTAAGGTGGAATGAAGTGGAGGTCCTTGTCAACAGAGCAGCCCTAAACTTTGGGGTTCTTGTGTCTTGCTGATTTTTAATTTTCCCACTTTATACCCCCATGCGTGGAAGTGCCCTATGCTCTCTAAGCTGTGTTTTTTAGATGTTTCAGAACACACCGTACACTTCTCCAGAGTGGCTGTTGGCAATTTACATCCCGCCCATCAGTGTAGCAAGGCTCCCATTTCTCCATGGCCTGTCCTGCATTTCTGGTTTTGACACTTTTTTCAGCATGGCCCTTTTGACCGATGGGAAGCGAGACTTCTTTGTAGCGCTGATTTGCCTTTCCAGGTTGCTTGGTTGGCCAAAAAGGGCGTATGCGTTTTTTCCTGAATATATTCAGGAAAAAACGCATACGCCCTTTTTGGCCAAGGGCATCATTGTCAACGTTTTCCTGCTTTTCATGTGCTTTAAAGGCGATTCGAATCTACCTCCTGAAATCTGTTTCCTGCAATTCTGCCTTGATTTCAAATCCTCTTCTTTGCCTTCCCTCAATATATTTGTGGACGAGAGTTATCATTTATAACTGTGCAGGTTTGTGAATTGCAGTGCCCTGAAGCTCCATTTTACAACTCGCTTTTTTGGGAGCTGGCCGCAAATGCGCAGGATGGCTTCAGGCCCTGTTCTGGTTCCGGGGGGCAGGCTGAGCCTGTGGTTAATTCTTCTTCCTGATGGGAAAATAGAGTGACCTGTGCCTGTCCCAACACCAAGAGCTAGTCTCTCATTGGTTCCCCGTCTTCCCGTTCATCCTCAGGACAAATTGCAACCTGTATGGAACAGGAGGTTAAAGGTGCTGATGCTCCAAGTAGGGAGATTGCTAGTAAAGTGGCTGGAATGGCGAACCCGAGCAAAAGGAGATGAGAAATGAGGTGCGTTTTAGAAACCTTTCCCCATCACACGGTGTACCATCTTCTGGGTTTCTCATGCATGTTTTCGATGTAGGAAGATGCCCTTGAACCTGGAGATTTGGGACCCATGCGATGGGTAGCACGCAGTATTACTTTAAAGGGTCTGCGTTTGCTCACCCAACCTCACCAAACCTCTCAGCCCCAAGAGTGTCCACCCTTATGTCTCATCCAGCTGTGGGTCTACATATGGTCAATCCAGGTTGCATCACAGCCCCTGAACGAATTGTGTAAGAATTTCTCTCTCTTTCCCTGTCTTTGTTTCCTGGGTTTTTAAAAGTAATTTTTTTTATAATGGGGTTTAGCTGCTTTTCACGGCTGTGTTTATGCCGCTTTACACCCACTTGACACACTAACAGAGAGATATCAATACATAGGTTTTAAGATTATTACTAGTCAGTTATATTCTTGTGCGGTGAATCGGGCGTGTTGAGTCCAGTTCTCTGAGCAAGGAGTAGGTCTTGTCTATTACATATTGGGTTTATGGAACGGTATCTGAGCTAATTTGAAACTCTTGTTTTATGTATCACCCCACCTCACCTTTCCCGTTAAGCAGCCATAGTGTATTTTCTGCATGTGTGACTCTGTTCTGTTTTGTAATTCAGTTCAAGTGTAACGGTTTTTACATTCCCTCTATAAGTGACACCTTATGAGAAGTGTCCTTTTCTGTGTGACTTATTTCACTTAGAATCGTCGTACCAAAATCCACTCATCATGCCGCTACTAGCCTTATGACATTGATTTCATGGCTGAGTGATATTCCATTGTACATAAGGACCACAACTTTTTTATCCATTTTTTGCTTTCCTGGGATATTTAAGGTGGAATGAAGTGGAGGTCCTTGTCAACAGAGCAGCCCTAAACTTTGGGGTTCTTGTGTCTTGCTGATTTTTAATTTTCCCACTTTATACCCCCATGCGTGGAAGTGCCCTATGCTCTCTAAGCTGTGTTTTTTAGATGTTTCAGAACACACCGTACACTTCTCCAGAGTGGCTGTTGGCAATTTACATAACACCCATCAGTGTAGCAAGGCTCCCATTTCTCCATGGCCTGTCCTGCATTTCTGGTTTTGACACTTTTTTCAGCATGTCCCTTTTGACCGATGGGAAGCGAGACTTCTTTGTAGCGCTGATTTGCCTTTCCAGGTTGCTTGGTTGGCCAAAAAGGGCGTATGCGTTTTTTCCTGAATATATTCAGGAAAAAACGCATACGCCCTTTTTGGCCAAGGGCATCATTGTCAACGTTTTGCTGCTTTTCATGTGCTTTAAAGGCGATTCGAATCTACCTCCTGAAATCTGTTTCCTGCAATTCTACCTTGATTTCAAATCCTCTTCTTTGCCTTCCCTCAATATATTTGTGGACGAGAGTTATCATTTATAACTCTGCAGGTTTGTGAATTGCAGTTCCCTGAAGCTCCATTTTACAACTCGCTTTTTTGGGAGCTGGCCGCAAAAGCGCAGGATGGCTTCAGGCCCTGTTCTGGTTCCGGGGTGCAGGCTGAGCCTGTGGTTAATTCTTTTTCCTGATGGGAAAATAGAGTGACCTGTGCCTGTCCCAACACCAAGAGCTAATCTCTCATTGGTTCCCCGTCTTCCCATTCATCCTCAGGACAATTTGCAACCTGTATGGAACAGGAGGTTAAAGGTGCTGATGCTCCAAGTAGGGAGATTGCTAGTAAAGTGGCTGGAATGGCGAACCCGAGCACAAGGAGATGAGAAATGAGGTGCGTTGTAGAAACCTTTCCCCATCACACGGTGTACCATCTTCTGGGTTTCTCATGCATGTTTACGATGTAGGAAGATGCCCTTGAACCTGGAGATTTGGGACCCATGCGATGGGTAGCACGCAGTAGTACTTTAAAGGGTCTGCGTTTGCTCACCCAACCTCACCAAACCTCTCAGCCCCAAGAGTGTCCACCCTTATGTCTCATCCAGCTGTGGGTCTAGATATGGTCAATCCAGGTTGCATCACAGCCCCTGAACGAATTGTGTAAGAATTTCTCTCTCTTTCCCTGTCTTTGTTTCCTGGGTTTTTAAAAGTAATTTATTTTTATAATGGGGTTTAGCTGCTTTTCACGGCTGTGTTTATGCCGCTTTACACCCACTTGACACACTAACAGAGAGATATCAATACATAGGTTTTAAGATTATTACTAGTCAGATATATTCTTGTGCGGTGAATCGGGCGTGTTGAGTCCAGTTCTCTGAGCTTGGAGTAGGTCTTGTCTATTACATATTGGGTTTATGGAACGGTATCTGAGCTAATTTGAAACTCTTGTTTTATGTATCACCCCACCTCACCTTTCCCGTTAAGCAGCCATAGTGTGTTTTCTGCATGTGTGACTCTGTTCTGTTTTGTAATTCAGTTCAAGTGTAACGGCTTTTACATTCCCTCTATAAGTGACACCTTATGAGAAGTGTCCTTTTCTGTGTGACTTATTTCACTTAGAATCGTCGTACCTAAATCCACTCATCATGCCGCTACTAGCCTTATGACATTGATTTCATGGCTGAGTGATATTCCATTGTACATAAGGAACACAACTTTTTTATCCATTTTTCGCTTTCCTGGGATATTTAAGGTGGAATGAAGTGGAGGTCCTTGTCAACAGAGCAGCCCTAAACTTTGGGGTTCTTGTGTCTTGCTGATTTTTAATTTTCCCACTTTATACCCCCATGCGTGGAAGTGCCCTATGCTCTCTAAGCTGTGTTTTTTAGATGTTTCAGAACACACCGTACACTTCTCCAGAGTGGCTGTTGGCAATTTACATCCCGCCCATCAGTGTAGCAAGGCCCCCATTGCTCCATGGCCTGTCCTGCATTTCTGGTTTTGACACTTTTTTCAGCATGGCCCTTTTGACCGATGGGAAGCGAGACTTCTTTGTAGCGCTGATTTGCCTTTCCAGGTTGCTTGGTTGGCCAAAAAGGGCGTATGCGTTTTTTCCTGAATATATTCAGGAAAAAACGCATACGCCGTTTTTGGCCAAGGGCATCATTGTCAACGTTTTCCTGCTTTTCATGTGCTTTAAAGGCGATTCGAATCTACCTCCTGAAATCTGTTTCCTGCAATTCTGCCTTGATTTCAAATCCTCTTCTTTGCCTTCCCTCAATATATTTGTGGACGAGAGTTATCATTTATAACTGTGCAGGTTTGTGAATTGCAGTGCCCTGAAGCTCCATTTTACAACTCGCTTTTTTGGGAGCTGGCCGCAAATGCGCAGGATGGCTTCAGGCCCTGTTCTGGTTCCGGGGGGCAGGCTGAGCCTGTGGTTAATTCTTCTTCCTGATGGGAAAATAGAGTGACCTGTGCCTGTCCCAACACCAAGAGCTAGTCTCTCATTGGTTCCCCGTCTTCCCGTTCATCCTCAGGACAAATTGCAACCTGTATGGAACAGGAGGTTAAAGGTGCTGATGCTCCAAGTAGGGAGATTGCTAGTAAAGTGGCTGGAATGGCGAACCCGAGCACAAGGAGATGAGAAATGAGGTGCGTTTTAGAAACCTTTCCCCATCACACGGTGTACCATCTTCTGGGTTTCTCATGCATGTTTTCGATGTAGGAAGATGCCCTTGAACCTGGAGATTTGGGACCCATGCGATGGGTAGCACGCAGTATTACTTTAAAGGGTCTGCGTTTGCTCACCCAACCTCACCAAACCTCTCAGCCCCAAGAGTGTCCACCCTTATGTCTCATCCAGCTGTGGGTCTACATATGGTCAATCCAGGTTGCATCACAGCCCCTGAACGAATTGTGTAAGAATTTCTCTCTCTTTCACTGTCTTTGTTTCATGGGTTTTTAAAAGTAATTTATTTTTATAATGGGGTTTAGCTGCTTTTCACGGCTGTGTTTATGCCGCTTTACACCCACTTGACACACTAACAGAGAGATATCAATACATAGGTTTTAACATTATTACTAGTCAGTTATATTCTTGTGCGGTGAATCGGGCGTGTTGAGTCCAGTTCTCTGAGCAAGGAGTAGGTCTTGTCTATTACATATTGGGTTTATGGAACGGTATCTGAGCTAATTTGAAACTCTTGTTTTATGTATCACCCCACCTCACCTTTCCCGTTAAGCAGCCATAGTGTATTTTCTGCATGTGTGACTGTGTTCTGTTTTGTAATTCAGTTCAAGTGTAACGGTTTTTATATTCCCTCTATAAGTGACACCTTATGAGAAGTGTCCTCTTCTGTGTGACTTATTTCACATAGAATCGTCGTACCAAAATCCACTCATCATGCCGCTACTAGCCTTATGACATTGATTTCATGGCTGAGTGATATTCCATTGTACATAAGGACCACAACTTTTTTATCCATTTTTTGCTTTCCTGGGATATTTAAGGTGGAATGAAGTGGAGGTCCTTGTCAACAGAGCAGCCCTAAACTTTGGGGTTCTTGTGTCTTGCTGATTTTTAATTTTCCCACTTTATACCTCCATGCGTGGGAGTGCCCTATGCTCTCTAAGCTGTGTTTTTTAGATGTTTCAGAACACACCGTACACTTCTCCAGAGTGGCTGTTGGCAATTTACATAACACCCATCAGTGTAGCAAGGCTCCCATTTCTCCATGGCCTGTCCTGCATTTCTGGTTTTGACAATTTTTTCAGCATGTCCCTTTTGACCGATGGGAAGCGAGACTTCTTTGTAGCGCTGATTTGCCTTTCCAGGTTGCTTGGTTGGCCAAAAAGGGCGTATGCGTTTTTTCCTGAATATATTCAGGAAAAAACGCATACGCCCTTTTTGGCCAAGGGCATCATTGTCAACGTTTTGCTGCTTTTCATGTGCTTTAAAGGCGATTCGAATCTACCTCCTGAAATCTGTTTCCTGCAATTCTACCTTGATTTCAAATCCTCTTCTTTGCCTTCCCTCAATATATTTGTGGACGAGAGTTATCATTTATAACTCTGCAGGTTTGTGAATTGCAGTTCCCTGAAGCTCCATTTTACAACTCGCTTTTTTGGGAGCTGGCCGCAAAAGCGCAGGATGGCTTCAGGCCCTGTTCTGGTTCCGGGGTGCAGGCTGAGCCTGTGGTTAATTCTTCTTCCTGATGTGAAAATAGAGTGACCTGTGCCTGTCCCAACACCAAGAGCTAGTCTCTCATTGGTTCCCCGTCTTCCCGTTCATCCTCAGGACAAATTGCAAGCTGTATGGAACAGGAGGTTAAAGGTGCTGATGCTCCAAGTAGGGAGATTGCTAGTAAAGTGGCTGGAATGGCGAACCCGAGCACAAGGAGATGAGAAATGAGGTGCGTTGTAGAAACCTTTCCCCATCACACGGTGTACCATCTTCTGGGTTTCTCATGCATGTTTACGATGTAGGAAGATGCCCTTGAACCTGGAGATTTGGGACCCATGCGATGGGTAGCACGCAGTAGTACTTTAAAGGGTCTGCGTTTGCTCACCCAACCTCACCAAACCTCTCAGCCCCAAGAGTGTCCACCCTTATGTCTCATCCAGCTGTGGGTCTAGATATGGTCAATCCAGGTTGCATCACAGCCCCTGAACGAATTGTGTAAGAATTTCTCTCTCTTTCCCTGTCTTTGTTTCCTGGGTTTTTAAAAGTAATTTATTTTTATAATGGGGTTTAGCTGCTTTTCACGGCTGTGTTTATGCCGCTTTACACCCACTTGACACACTAACAGAGAGATATCAATACATAGGTTTTAAGATTATTACTAGTCAGATATATTCTTGTGCGGTGAATCGGGCGTGTTGAGTCCAGTTCTCTGAGCTTGGAGTAGGTCTTGTCTATTACATATTGGGTTTATGGAACGGTATCTGAGCTAATTTGAAACTCTTGTTTTATGTATCACCCCACCTCACCTTTCCCGTTAAGCAGCCATAGTGTGTTTTCTGCATGTGTGACTCTGTTCTGTTTTGTAATTCAGTTCAAGTGTAACGGCTTTTACATTCCCTCTATAAGTGACAACTTATGAGAAGTGTCCTTTTCTGTGTGACTTATTTCACTTAGAATCGTCGTACCTAAATCCACTCATCATGCCGCTACTAGCCTTATGACATTGATTTCATGGCTGAGTGATATTCCATTGTACATAAGGAACACAACTTTTTTATCCATTTTTCGCTTTCCTGGGATATTTAAGGTGGAATGAAGTGGAGGTCCTTGTCAACAGAGCAGCCCTAAACTTTGGGGTTCTTGTGTCTTGCTGATTTTTAATTTTCCCACTTTATACCCCCATGCGTGGAAGTGCCCTATGCTCTCTAAGCTGTGTTTTTTAGATGTTTCAGAACACACCGTACACTTCTCCAGAGTGGCTGTTGGCAATTTACATCCCGCCCATCAGTGTAGCAAGGCTCCCATTTCTCCATGGCCTGTCCTGCATTTCTGGTTTTGACACTTTTTTCAGCATGGCCCTTTTGACCGATGGGAAGCGAGACTTCTTTGTAGCGCTGATTTGCCTTTCCAGGTTGCTTGGTTGGCCAAAAAGGGCGTATGCGTTTTTTCCTGAATATATTCAGGGAAAAACGCATACGCCCTTTTTGGCCAAGGGCATCATTGTCAACGTTTTCCTGCTTTTCATGTGCTTTAAAGGCGATTCGAATCTACCTCCTGAAATCTGTTTCCTGCAATTCTGCCTTGATTTCAAATCCTCTTCTTTGCCTTCCCTCAATATATTTGTGGACGAGAGTTATCATTTATAACTGTGCAGGTTTGTGAATTGCAGTGCCCTGAAGCTCCATTTTACAACTCGCTTTTTTGGGAGCTGGCCGCAAATGCGCCGGATGGCTTCAGGCCCTGTTCTGGTTCCGGGGGGCAGGCTGAGCCTGTGGTTAATTCTTCTTCCTGATGGGAAAATAGAGTGACCTGTGCCTGTCCCAACACCAAGAGCTAGTCTCTCATTGGTTCCCCGTCTTCCCGTTCATCCTCAGGACAAATTGCAACCTGTATGGAACAGGAGGTTAAAGGTGCTGATGCTCCAAGTAGGGAGATTGCTAGTAAAGTGGCTGGAATGGCGAACCCGAGCAAAAGGAGATGAGAAATGAGGTGCGTTTTAGAAACCTTTCCCCATCACACGGTGTACCATCTTCTGGGTTTCTCATGCATGTTTTCGATGTAGGAAGATGCCCTTGAACCTGGAGATTTGGGACCCATGCGATGGGTAGCACGCAGTATTACTTTAAAGGGTCTGCGTTTGCTCACCCAACCTCACCAAACCTCTCAGCCCCAAGAGTGTCCACCCTTATGTCTCATCCAGCTGTGGGTCTACATATGGTCAATCCAGGTTGCATCACAGCCCCTGAACGAATTGTGTAAGAATTTCTCTCTCTTTCCCTGTCTTTGTTTCCTGGGTTTTTAAAAGTAATTTTTTTTATAATGGGGTTTAGCTGCTTTTCACGGCTGTGTTTATGCCGCTTTACACCCACTTGACACACTAACAGAGAGATATCAATACATAGGTTTTAAGATTATTACTAGTCAGTTATATTCTTGTGCGGTGAATCGGGCGTGTTGAGTCCAGTTCTCTGAGCAAGGAGTAGGTCTTGTCTATTACATATTGGGTTTATGGAACGGTATCTGAGCTAATTTGAAACTCTTGTTTTATGTATCACCCCACCTCACCTTTCCCGTTAAGCAGCCATAGTGTATTTTCTGCATGTGTGACTCTGTTCTGTTTTGCAATTCAGTTCAAGTGTAACGGTTTTTACATTCCCTCTATAAGTGACACCTTATGAGAAGTGTCCTTTTCTGTGTGACTTATTTCACTTAGAATCGTCGTACCAAAATCCACTCATCATGCCGCTACTAGCCTTATGACATTGATTTCATGGCTGAGTGATATTCCATTGTACATAAGGACCACAACTTTTTTATCCATTTTTTGCTTTCCTGGGATATTTAAGGTGGAATGAAGTGGAGGTCCTTGTCAACAGAGCAGCCCTAAACTTTGGGGTTCTTGTGTCTTGCTGATTTTTAATTTTCCCACTTTATACCCCCATGCGTGGAAGTGCCCTATGCTCTCTAAGCTGTGTTTTTTAGATGTTTCAGAACACACCGTACACTTCTCCAGAGTGGCTGTTGGCAATTTACATAACACCCATCAGTGTAGCAAGGCTCCCATTTCTCCATGGCCTGTCCTGCATTTCTGGTTTTGACACATTTTTCAGCATGTCCCTTTTGACCGATGGGAAGCGAGACTTCTTTGTAGCGCTGATTTGCCTTTCCAGGTTGCTTGGTTGGCCAAAAAGGGCGTATGCGTTTTTTCCTGAATATATTCAGGAAAAAACGCATACGCCCTTTTTGGCCAAGGGCATCATTGTCAACGTTTTGCTGCTTTTCATGTGCTTTAAAGGCGATTCGAATCTACCTCCTGAAATCTGTTTCCTGCAATTCTGCCTTGATTTCAAATCCTCTTCTTTGCCTTCCCTCAATATATTTGTGGACGAGAGTTATCATTTATAACTCTGCAGGTTTGTGAATTGCAGTGCCCTGAAGCTCCATTTTACAAGTCGCTTTTTTGGGAGCCGGCCGCAAAAGCGCAGGATGGCTTCAGGCCCTGTTCTGGTTCCGGGGGGCAGGCTGAGCCTGTGGTTAATTCTTCTTCCTGATGGGAAAATAGAGTGACCTGTGCCTGTCCCAACACCAAGAGCTAGTCTCTCATTGGTTCTCCGTCTTCCCGTTCATCCTCAGGACAAATTGCAACCTGTACGGAACAGGAGGTTAAAGGTGCTGATGCTCCAAGTAGGGAGATTGCTAGTAAAGTGGCTGGAATGGCGAACCCGAGCACAAGGAGATGAGAAATGAGGTGCGTTTTAGAAACCTTTCCCCATCACACGGTGTACCATCTTCTGGGTTTCTCATGCATGTTTTCGATGTAGGAAGATGCCCTTGAACCTGGAGATTTGGGACCCATGCGATGGGTAGCACGCAGTATTACTTTAAAGGGTCTGCGTTTGCTCACCCAACCTCACCAAACCTCTCAGCCCCAAGAGTGTCCACCCTTATGTCTCATCCAGCTGTGGGTCTAGATATGGTCAATCCAGGTTGCATCACAGCTCCTGAACGAATTGTGTAAGAATTTCTCTCTCTTTCCCTGTCTTTGTTTCATGGGTTTTTAAAAGTAATTTATTTTTATAATGGGGTTTAGCTGCTTTTCACGGCTGTGTTTATGCCGCTTTACACCCACTTGACACACTAACAGAGAGATATCAATACATAGGTTTTAAGATTATTACTGGTCAGATATATTCTTGTGCGGTGAATCGGGAGTGTTGAGTCCAGTTCTCTGAGCAAGGAGTAGGTTTTGTCTATTACATATTGGGTTTATGGAACGGTATCTGAGCTAATTTGAAACTCTTGTTTTATGTATCACCCCACCTCACCTTTCCCGTTAAGCAGCCATAGTGTGTTTTCTGCATGTGTGACTCTGTTCTGTTTTGTAATTCAGTTCAAGTGTAACGGTTTTTACATTCCCTCTATAAGTGACACCTTATGAGAAGTGTCCTTTTCTGTGTGACTTATTTCACTTAGAATCGTCTTACCTAAATCCACTCATCATGCTGCTACTAGCCTTATGACATTGATTTCATGGCTGAGTGATATTCCATTGTACATAAGGACCACAACTTTTTTATCCATTTTTCGCTTTCCTGGGATATTTAAGGTGGAAGGAAGTGGAGGTCCTTGTCAACAGAGCAGCCCTAAACTTTGGGGTGCTTGTGTCTTGCTGATTTTCAATTTTCCCACTTTATCCCCCCATGCGTGGAAGTGCCCTATGCTCTCTAAGCTGTGTTTTTTAGATGTTTCAGGACACACCGTACACTTCTCCAGAATGGCTGTTGGCAATTTACATCCCGCCCATCAGTGTAGCAAGGCTCCCATTTCTCCATGGCCTGTCCTGCATTTCTGGTTTTGACAGTTTTTTCAGCATGGCCCTTTTGACCGATGGGAAGCGAGACTTCTTTGTAGCGCTGATTTGCCTTTCCAGGTTGCTTGGTTGGCCAAAAAGGGCGTATGCGTTTTTTCCTGAATATATTCAGGAAAAAACGCATACGCCCTTTTTGGCCAAGGGCATCATTGTCAACGTTTTGCCGCTTTTCATGTGCTTTAAAGGCGATTCGAATCTACCTCCTGAAATCTGTTTCCTGCAATTCTGCCTTGATTTCAAATCCTCTTCTTTGCCTTCCCTCAATATATTTGTGGACGAGAGTTATGATTTATAACTCTGCATGTTTGTGAATTGCAGTGCCCTGAAGCTCCATTTTACAAGTCGGTTTTTTGGGAGCTGGCCGCAAAAGCGCAGGATGGCTTCAGGCCCTGTTCTGGTTCAGGGGGGCAGGCTGAGCCTGTGGTTAATTCTTCTTCCTGATGGGAAAATAGAGTGGCCTGTGCCTGTCCCAACACCAAGAGCTAGTCTCTCATTGGTTCCCCGTCTTCCCGTTCATCCTCAGGACAAATTGCAACCTGTACGGAACAGGAGGTTAAAGGTGCTGATGCTCCAAGTAGGGAGATTGCTAGTAAAGTGGCTGGAATGGCGAACTCGAGCACAAGGAGATGAGAAATGAGGTGTGTTTTAGAAACCTTTCCCCATCACACGGTGTACCATCTTCTGGGTTTCTCATGCATGTTTTCGATGTAGGAAGATGCCCTTGAACCTGGAGATTTGGGACCCATGCGATGGGTAGCACGCAGTATTACTTTAAAGGGTCTGCGTTTGCTCACCCAACCTCACCAAACCTCTCATCGCCAAGAGTGTCCACCCTTATGTCTCATCCAGCTGTGGGTCTAGATATGGTCAATCCAGGTTGCATCACAGCCCCCGAACGAATTGTGTAAGAATTTCTCTCTCTTTCCCTGTCTTTGTTTCATGGGTTTTTAAAAGTAATTTATTTTTATAATGGGGTTTAGCTGCTTTTCACGGCTGTGTTTAGGCCGCTTTACACCCACTAGACACACTAACAGAGAGATATCAATACATAGGTTTTAAGATTATTACTGGTCAGATATATTCTTGTGCGGTGAATCGGGCGTGTTGAGTCCAGTTCTCTGAGCAAGGAGTAGGTCTTGTCTATTACATATTGGGTTTATGGAACGGTATCTGAGCTAATTTGAAACTCTTGTTTTATTTATCACCCCACCTCACCTTTCCCGTTAAGCAGCCATAGTGTGTTTTCTGCATGTGTGACTCTGTTCTGTTTTGTAAGTCAGTTCAAGTGTAACGGTTTTTACATTCCCTCTATAAGTGACACCTTATGAGAAGTGTCCTTTTCTGTGTGACTTATTTCACTTAGAATCGTCTTACCTAAATCCACTCATCATGCTGCTACTAGCCTTATGACATTGATTTCATGGCTGAGTGATATTCCATTGTACTTAAGGACCACAACTTTTTTATCCATTTTTCGCTTTCCTGGGATATTTAAGGTGGAAGGAAGTGGAGGTCCTTGTCAACAGAGCAGCCCTAAACTTTGGGGTGCTTGTGTCTTGCTGATTTTCAATTTTCCCACTTTATCCCCCCATGCGTGGAAGTGCCCTATGCTCTCTAAGCTGTGTTTTTTAGATGTTTCAGGACACACCGTACACTTCTCCAGAGTGGCTGTTGGCAATTTACATCCCGCCCATCAGTGTAGCAAGGCTCCCATTTCTCCATGGCCTGTCCTGCATTTCTGGTTTTGACACTTTTTTCAGCATGGCCCTTTTGACCGATGGGAAGCGAGACTTCTTTGTAGCGCTGATTTGCCTTTCCAGGTTGCTTGGTTGGCCAAAAAGGGCGTATGCGTTTTTTCCTGAATATATTCAGGAAAAAACGCATACGCCCTTTTTGGCCAAGGGCATCATTGTCAACGTTTTGCCGCTTTTCATGTGCTTTAAAGGCGATTCGAATCTACCTCCTGAAATCTGTTTCCTGCAATTCTGCCTTGATTTCAAATCCTCTTCTTTGCCTTCCCTCAATATATTTGTGGACGAGAGTTATGATTTATAACTCTGCATGTTTGTGAATTGCAGTGCCCTGAAGCTCCATTTTACAAGTCGGTTTTTTGGGAGCTGGCCGCAAAAGCGCAGGATGGCTTCAGGCCCTGTTCTGGTTCAGGGGGGCAGGCTGAGCCTGTGGTTAATTCTTCTTCCTGATGGGAAAATAGAGTGACCTGTGCCTGTCCCAACACCAAGAGCTAGTCTCTCATTGGTTCCCCGTCTTCCCGTTCATCCTCAGGACAAATTGCAACCTGTACGGAACAGGAGGTTAAAGGTGCTGATGCTCCAAGTAGGGAGATTGCTAGTAAAGTGGCTGGAATGGCGAACCCGAGCACAAGGAGATGAGAAATGAGGTGCGTTTTAGAAACCTTTCCCCATCACACGGTGTACCATCTTCTGGGTTTCTCATGCATGTTTTCGATGTAGGAAGATGCCCTTGAACCTGGAGATTTGGGACCCATGCGATGGGTAGCACGCAGTATTACTTTAAAGGGTCTGCGTTTGCTCACCCAACCTCACCAAACCTCTCAGCCCCAAGAGTGTCCACCCTTATGTCTCATCCAGCTGTGGGTCTAGATATGGTCAATCCAGGTTGCATCACAGCCCCTGAACGAATTGTGTAAGAATTTCTCTCTCTTTCCCTGTCTTTGTTTCATGGGTTTTTAAAAGTAATTTATTTTTATAATGGGGTTTAGCTGCTTTTCACGGCTGTGTTTAGGCCGCTTTACACCCACTTGACACACTAACAGAGAGATATCAATACATAGGTTTTAAGATTATTACTGGTCAGATATATTCTTGTGCGGTGAATCGGGAGTGTTGAGTCCAGTTCTCTGAGCAAGGAGTAGGTCTTGTCTATTACATATTGGGTTTATGGAACGGTATCTGAGCTAATTTGAAACTCTTGTTTTATGTATCACCCCACCTCACCTTTCCCGTTAAGCAGCCATAGTGTGTTTTCTGCATGTGTGACTCTGTTCTGTTTTGTAATTCAGTTCAAGTGTAACGGTTTTTACATTCCCTCTATAAGTGACACCTTATGAGAAGTGTCCTTTTCTGTGTGACTTATTTCACTTAGAATCGTCTTACCTAAATCCACTCATCATGCTGCTACTAGCCTTATGACATTGATTTCATGGCTGAGTGATATTCCATTGTACATAAGGACCACAACTTTTTTATCCATTTTTCGCTTTCCTGGGATATTTAAGGTGGAATGAAGTGGAGGTCCTTGTCAACAGAGCAGCCCTAAACTTTGGGGTGCTTGTGTCTTGCTGATTTTCAATTTTCCCACTTTATCGCCCCATGCGTGGAAGTGCCCTATGCTCTCTAAGCTGTGTTTTTTAGATGTTTCAGGACACACCGTACACTTCTCCAGAGTGGCTGTTGGCAATTTACATCCCGCCCATCAGTGTAGCAAGGCTCCCATTTCTCCATGGCCTGTCCTGCATTTCTGGTTTTGACAGTTTTTTCAGCATGGCCCTTTTGACCGATGGGAAGCGAGACTTCTTTGTAGCGCTGATTTGCCTTTCCAGGTTGCTTGGTTGGCCAAAAAGGGCGTATGCGTTTTTTCCTGAATATATTCAGGAAAAAACGCATACGCCCTTTTTGGCCAAGGGCATCATTGTCAACGTTTTGCCGCTTTTCATGTGCTTTAAAGGCGATTCGAATCTACCTCCTGAAATCTGTTTCCTGCAATTCTGCCTTGATTTCAAATCCTCTTCTTTGCCTTCCCTCAATATATTTGTGGACGAGAGTTATGATTTATAACTCTGCAGGTTTGTGAATTGCAGTGCCCTGAAGCTCCATTTTACAAGTCGGTTTTTTGGGAGCTGGCCGCAAAAGCGCAGGATGGCTTCAGGCCCTGTTCTGGTTCAGGGGGGCAGGCTGAGCCTGTGGTTAATTCTTCTTCCTGATGGGAAAATAGAGTGACCTGTGCCTGTCCCAACACCAAGAGCTAGTCTCTCATTGGTTCCCCGTCTTCCCGTTCATCCTCAGGACAAATTGCAACCTGTACGGAACAGGAGGTTAAAGGTGCTGATGCTCCAAGTAGGGAGATTGCTAGTAAAGTGGCTGGAATGGCGAACCCGAGCACAAGGAGATGAGAAATGAGGTGCGTTTTAGAAACCTTTCCCCATCACACGGTGTACCATCTTCTGGGTTTCTCATGCATGTTTTCGATGTAGGAAGATGCCCTTGAACCTGGAGATTTGGGACCCATGCGATGGGTAGCACGCAGTATTACTTTAAAGGGTCTGCGTTTGCTCACCCAACCTCACCAAACCTCTCAGCCCCAAGAGTGTCCACCCTTATGTCTCATCCAGCTGTGGGTCTAGATATGGTCAATCCAGGTTGCATCACAGCCCCTGAACGAATTGTGTAAGAATTTCTCTCTCTTTCCCTGTCTTTGTTTCATGGGTTTTTAAAAGTAATTTATTTTTATAATGGGGTTTAGCTGCTTTTCACGGCTGTGTTTAGGCCGCTTTACACCCACTTGACACACTAACAGAGAGATATCAATACATAGGTTTTAAGATTATTACTGGTCAGATATATTCTTGTGCGGTGAATCGGGAGTGTTGAGTCCAGTTCTCTGAGCAAGGAGTAGGTCTTGTCTATTACATATTGGGTTTATGGAACGGTATCTGAGCTAATTTGAAACTCTTGTTTTATGTATCACCCCACCTCACCTTTCCCGTTAAGCAGCCATAGTGTGTTTTCTGCATGTGTGACTCTGTTCTGTTTTGTAATTCAGTTCAAGTGTAACGGTTTTTACATTCCCTCTATAAGTGACACCTTATGAGAAGTGTCCTTTTCTGTGTGACTTATTTCACTTAGAATCGTCTTACCTAAATCCACTCAGCATGCTGCTACTAGCCTTATGACATTGATTTCATGGCTGAGTGATATTCCATTGTACATAAGGACCACAACTTTTTTATCCATTTTTCGCTTTCCTGGGATATTTAAGGTGGAATGAAGTGGAGGTCCTTGTCAACAGAGCAGCCCTAAACTTTGGGGTGCTTGTGTCTTGCTGATTTTCAATTTTCCCACTTTATCGCCCCATGCGTGGAAGTGCCCTATGCTCTCTAAGCTGTGTTTTTTAGATGTTTCAGGACACACCGTACACTTCTCCAGAGTGGCTGTTGGCAATTTACATCCCGCCCATCAGTGTAGCAAGGCTCCCATTTCTCCATGGCCTGTCCTGCATTTCTGGTTTTGACAGTTTTTTCAGCATGGCCCTTTTGACCGATGGGAAGCGAGACTTCTTTGTAGCGCTGATTTGCCTTTCCAGGTTGCTTGGTTGGCCAAAAAGGGCGTATGCGTTTTTTCCTGAATATATTCAGGAAAAAACGCATACGCCCTTTTTGGCCAAGGGCATCATTGTCAACGTTTTGCCGCTTTTCATGTGCTTTAAAGGCGATTCGAATCTACCTCCTGAAATCTGTTTCCTGCAATTCTGCCTTGATTTCAAATCCTCTTCTTTGCCTTCCCTCACTATATTTGTGGACGAGAGTTATCATTTATAACTCTGCATGTTTGTGAATTGCAGTGCCCTGAAGCTCCATTTTACAAGTCGGTTTTTTGGGAGCTGGCCGCAAAAGCGCAGGATGGCTTCAGGCCCTGTTCTGGTTCAGGGGGGCAGGCTGAGCCTGTGGTTAATTCTTCTTCCTGATGGGAAAATAGAGTGACCTGTGCCTGTCCCAACACCAAGAGCTAGTCTCTCATTGGTTCCCCGTCTTCCCGTTCATCCTCAGGACAAATTGCAACCTGTACGGAACAGGAGGTTAAAGGTGCTGATGCTCCAAGTAGGGAGATTGCTAGTAAAGTGGCTGGAATGGCGAACCCGAGCACAAGGAGATGAGAAATGAGGTGCGTTTTAGAAACCTTTCCCCATCACACGGTGTACCATCTTCTGGGTTTCTCATGCATGTTTTCGATGTAGGAAGATGCCCTTGAACCTGGAGATTTGGGACCCATGCGATGGGTAGCACGCAGTATTACTTTAAAGGGTCTGCGTTTGCTCACCCAACCTCACCAAACCTCTCAGCCCCAAGAGTGTCCACCCTTATGTCTCATCCAGCTGTGGGTCTAGATATGGTCAATCCAGGTTGCATCACAGCCCCTGAACGAATTGTGTAAGAATTTCTCTCTCTTTCCCTGTCTTTGTTTCATGGGTTTTTAAAAGTAATTTATTTTTATAATGGGGTTTAGCTGCTTTTCACGGCTGTGTTTAGGCCGCTTTACACCCACTTGACACACTAACAGAGAGATATCAATACATAGGTTTTAAGATTATTACTGGTCAGATATATTCTTGTGCGGTGAATCGGGAGTGTTGAGTCCAGTTCTCTGAGCAAGAAGTAGGTCTTGTCTATTACATATTGGGTTTATGGAACGGTATCTGAGCTAATTTGAAACTCTTGTTTTATGTATCACCCCACCTCACCTTTCCCGTTAAGCAGCCATAGTGTGTTTTCTGCATGTGTGACTCTGTTCTGTTTTGTAATTCAGTTCAAGTGTAACGGTTTTTACATTCCCTCTATAAGTGACACCTTATGAGAAGTGTCCTTTTCTGTGTGACTTATTTCACTTAGAATCGTCTTACCTAAATCCACTCATCATGCTGCTACTAGCCTTATGACATTGATTTCATGGCTGAGTGATATTCCATTGTACATAAGGACCACAACTTTTTTATCCATTTTTCGCTTTCCTGGGATATTTAAGGTGGAATGAAGTGGAGGTCCTTGTCAACAGAGCAGCCCTAAACTTTGGGGTGCTTGTGTCTTGCTGATTTTCAATTTTCCCACTTTATCGCCCCATGCGTGGAAGTGCCCTATGCTCTCTAAGCTGTGTTTTTTAGATGTTTCAGGACACACCGTACACTTCTCCAGAGTGGCTGTTGGCAATTTACATCCCGCCCATCAGTGTAGCAAGGCTCCCATTTCTCCATGGCCTGTCCTGCATTTCTGGTTTTGACAGTTTTTTCAGCATGGCCCTTTTGACCGATGGGAAGCGAGACTTCTTTGTAGCGCTGATTTGCCTTTCCAGGTTGCTTGGTTGGCCAAAAAGGGCGTATGCGTTTTTTCCTGAATATATTCAGGAAAAAACGCATACGCCCTTTTTGGCCAAGGGCATCATTGTCAACGTTTTGCCGCTTTTCATGTGCTTTAAAGGCGATTCGAATCTACCTCCTGAAATCTGTTTCCTGCAATTCTGCCTTGATTTCAAATCCTCTTCTTTGCCTTCCCTCAATATATTTGTGGACGAGAGTTATCATTTATAACTCTGCAGGTTTGTGAATTGCAGTGCCCTGAAGCTCCATTTTACAAGTCGGTTTTTTGGGAGCTGGCCGCAAAAGCGCAGGATGGCTTCAGGCCCTGTTCTGGTTCAGGGGGGCAGGCTGAGCCTGTGGTTAATTCTTCTTCCTGATGGGAAAATAGAGTGACCTGTGCCTGTCCCAACACCAAGAGCTAGTCTCTCATTGGTTCCCCGTCTTCCCGTTCATCCTCAGGACAAATTGCAACCTGTACGGAACAGGAGGTTAAAGGTGCTGATGCTCCAAGTAGGGAGATTGCTAGTAAAGTGGCTGGAATGGCGAACCCGAGCACAAGGAGATGAGAAATGAGGTGCGTTTTAGAAACCTTTCCCCATCACACGGTGTACCATCTTCTGGGTTTCTCATGCATGTTTTCGATGTAGGAAGATGCCCTTGAACCTGGAGATTTGGGACCCATGCGATGGGTAGCACGCAGTATTACTTTAAAGGGTCTGCGTTTGCTCACCCAACCTCACCAAACCTCTCAGCCCCAAGAGTGTCCACCCTTATGTCTCATCCAGCTGTGGGTCTAGATATGGTCAATCCAGGTTGCATCACAGCCCCTGAACGAATTGTGTAAGAATTTCTCTCTCTTTCCCTGTCTTTGTTTCATGGGTTTTTAAAAGTAATTTATTTTTATAATGGGGTTTAGCTGCTTTTCACGGCTGTGTTTAGGCCGCTTTACACCCACTTGACACACTAACAGAGAGATATCAATACATAGGTTTTAAGATTATTACTGGTCAGATATATTCTTGTGCGGTGAATCGGGAGTGTTGAGTCCAGTTCTCTGAGCAAGGAGTAGGTCTTGTCTATTACATATTGGGTTTATGGAACGGTATCTGAGCTAATTTGAAACTCTTGTTTTATGTATCACCCCACCTCACCTTTCCCGTTAAGCAGCCATAGTGTGTTTTCTGCATGTGTGACTCTGTTCTGTTTTGTAATTCAGTTCAAGTGTAACGGTTTTTACATTCCCTCTATAAGTGACACCTTATGAGAAGTGTCCTTTTCTGTGTGACTTATTTCACTTAGAATCGTCTTACCTAAATCCACTCAGCATGCTGCTACTAGCCTTATGACATTGATTTCATGGCTGAGTGATATTCCATTGTACATAAGGACCACAACTTTTTTATCCATTTTTCGCTTTCCTGGGATATTTAAGGTGGAATGAAGTGGAGGTCCTTGTCAACAGAGCAGCCCTAAACTTTGGGGTGCTTGTGTCTTGCTGATTTTCAATTTTCCCACTTTATCGCCCCATGCGTGGAAGTGCCCTATGCTCTCTAAGCTGTGTTTTTTAGATGTTTCAGGACACACCGTACACTTCTCCAGAGTGGCTGTTGGCAATTTACATCCCGCCCATCAGTGTAGCAAGGCTCCCATTTCTCCATGGCCTGTCCTGCATTTCTGGTTTTGACAGTTTTTTCAGCATGGCCCTTTTGACCGATGGGAAGCGAGACTTCTTTGTAGCGCTGATTTGCCTTTCCAGGTTGCTTGGTTGGCCAAAAAGGGCGTATGCGTTTTTTCCTGAATATATTCAGGAAAAAACGCATACGCCCTTTTTGGCCAAGGGCATCATTGTCAACGTTTTGCCGCTTTTCATGTGCTTTAAAGGCGATTCGAATCTACCTCCTGAAATCTGTTTCCTGCAATTCTGCCTTGATTTCAAATCCTCTTCTTTGCCTTCCCTCAATATATTTGTGGACGAGAGTTATGATTTATAACTCTGCAGGTTTGTGAATTGCAGTGCCCTGAAGCTCCATTTTACAAGTCGGTTTTTTGGGAGCTGGCCGCAAAAGCGCCGGATGGCTTCAGGCCCTGTTCTGGTTCAGGGGGGCAGGCTGAGCCTGTGGTTAATTCTTCTTCCTGATGGGAAAATAGAGTGGCCTGTGCCTGTCCCAACACCAAGAGCTAGTCTCTCATTGGTTCCCCGTCTTCCCGTTCATCCTCAGGACAAATTGCAACCTGTACGGAACAGGAGGTTAAAGGTGCTGATGCTCCAAGTAGGGAGATTGCTAGTAAAGTGGCTGGAATGGCGAACCCGAGCACAAGGAGATGAGAAATGAGGTGCGTTTTAGAAACCTTTCCCCATCACACGGTGTACCATCTTCTGGGTTTCTCATGCATGTTTTCGATGTAGGAAGATGCCCTTGAACCTGGAGATTTGGGACCCATGCGATGGGTAGCACGCAGTATTACTTTAAAGGGTCTGCGTTTGCTCACCCAACCTCACCAAACCTCTCAGCCCCAAGAGTGTCCACCCTTATGTCTCATCCAGCTGTGGGTCTAGATATGGTCAATCCAGGTTGCATCACAGCCCCTGAACGAATTGTGTAAGAATTTCTCTCTCTTTCCCTGTCTTTGTTTCATGGGTTTTTAAAAGTAATTTATTTTTATAATGGGGTTTAGCTGCTTTTCACGGCTGTGTTTAGGCCGCTTTACACCCACTTGACACACTAACAGAGAGATATCAATACATAGGTTTTAAGATTATTACTGGTCAGATATATTCTTGTGCGGTGAATCGGGCGTGTTGAGTCCAGTTCTCTGAGCAAGGAGTAGGTCTTGTCTATTACATATTGGGTTTATGGAACGGTATCTGAGCTAATTTGAAACTCTTGTTTTATGTATCACCCCACCTCACCTTTCCCGTTAAGCAGCCATAGTGTGTTTTCTGCATGTGTGACTCTGTTCTGTTTTGTAATTCAGTTAAAGTGTAACGGTTTTTACATTCCCTCTATAAGTGACACCTTATGAGAAGTGTCCTTTTCTGTGTGACTTATTTCACTTAGAATCGTCTTACCTAAATCCACTCATCATGCTGCTACTAGCCTTATGACATTGATTTCATGGCTGAGTGATATTCCATTGTACATAAGGACCACAACTTTTTTATCCATTTTTCGCTTTCCTGGGATATTTAAGGTGGAAGGAAGTGGAGGTCCTTGTCAACAGAGCAGCCCTAAACTTTGGGGTGCTTGTGTCTTGCTGATTTTCAATTTTCCCACTTTATCCCCCCATGCGTGGAAGTGCCCTATGCTCTCTAAGCTGTGTTTTTTAGATGTTTCAGGACACACCGTACACTTCTCCAGAGTGGCTGTTGGCAATTTACATCCCGCCCATCAGTGTAGCAAGGCTCCCATTTCTCCATGGCCTGTCCTGCATTTCTGGTTTTGACACTTTTTTCAGCATGGCCCTTTTGACCGATGGGAAGCGAGACTTCTTTGTAGCGCTGATTTGCCTTTCCAGGTTGCTTGGTTGGCCAAAAATGGCGTAGGCGTTTTTTCCTGAATATATTCAGGAAAAAACGCCTACGCCCTTTTTGGCCAAGGGCATCATTGTCAACGTTTTGCCGCTTTTCATGTGCTTTAAAGGCGATTCGAATCTACCTCCTGAAATCTGTTTCCTGCAATTCTGCCTTGATTTCAAATCCTCTTCTTTGCCTTCCCTCAATATATTTGTGGACGAGAGTTATCATTTATAACTCTGCAGGTTTGTGAATTGCAGTGCCCTGAAGCTCCATTTTACAAGTCGGTTTTTTGGGAGCCGGCCGCAAAAGCGCAGGATGACTTCAGGCCCTGTTCTGGTTCCGGGGGGCAGGCTGAGCCTGTGGTTAATTCTTCTTCCTGATGGGAAAATAGAGTGACCTGTGCCTGTCCCAACACCAAGAGCTAGTCTCTCATTGGTTCCCCGTCTTCCCGTTCATCCTCAGGACAAATTGCAACCTGTACGGAACAGGAGGTTAAAGGTGCTGATGCTCCAAGTAGGGAGATTGCTAGTAAAGTGGCTGGAATGGCGAACCCGAGCACAAGGAGATGAGAAATGAGGTGCGTTTTAGAAACCTTTCCCCATCACACGGTGTACCATCTTCTGGGTTTCTCATGCATGTTTTCGATGTAGGAAGATGCCCTTGAACCTGGAGATTTGGGACCCATGCGATGGGTAGCACGCAGTATTACTTTAAAGGGTCTGCGTTTGCTCACCCAACCTCACCAAACCTCTCAGCCCCAAGAGTGTCCACCCTTATGTCTCATCCAGCTGTGGGTCTAGATATGGTCAATCCAGGTTGCATCACAGCCCCTGAACGAATTGTGTAAGAATTTCTCTCTCTTTCCCTGTCTTTGTTTCATGGGTTTTTAAAAGTAATTTATTTTTATAATGGGGTTTAGCTGCTTTTCACGGCTGTGTTTAGGCCGCTTTACACCCACTTGACACACTAACAGAGAGATATCAATACATAGGTTTTAAGATTATTACTGGTCAGATATATTCTTGTGCGGTGAATCGGGAGTGTTGAGTCCAGTTCTCTGAGCAAGGAGTAGGTCTTGTCTATTACATATTGGGTTTATGGAACGGTATCTGAGCTAATTTGAAACTCTTGTTTTATGTATCACCCCACCTCACCTTTCCCGTTAAGCAGCCATAGTGTGTTTTCTGCATGTGTGACTCTGTTCTGTTTTGTAATTCAGTTCAAGTGTAACGGTTTTTACATTCCCTCTATAAGTGACACCTTATGAGAAGTGTCCTTTTCTGTGTGACTTATTTCACTTAGAATCGTCTTACCTAAATCCACTCATCATGCTGCTACTAGCCTTATGACATTGATTTCATGGCTGAGTGATATTCCATTGTACATAAGGACCACAACTTTTTTATCCATTTTTCGCTTTCCTGGGATATTTAAGGTGGAATGAAGTGGAGGTCCTTGTCAACAGAGCAGCCCTAAACTTTGGGGTGCTTGTGTCTTGCTGATTTTCAATTTTCCCACTTTATCGCCCCATGCGTGGAAGTGCCCTATGCTCTCTAAGCTGTGTTTTTTAGATGTTTCAGGACACACCGTACACTTCTCCAGAGTGGCTGTTGGCAATTTACATCCCGCCCATCAGTGTAGCAAGGCTCCCATTTCTCCATGGCCTGTCCTGCATTTCTGGTTTTGACAGTTTTTTCAGCATGGCCCTTTTGACCGATGGGAAGCGAGACTTCTTTGTAGCGCTGATTTGCCTTTCCAGGTTGCTTGGTTGGCCAAAAAGGGCGTATGCGTTTTTTCCTGAATATATTCAGGAAAAAACGCATACGCCCTTTTTGGCCAAGGGCATCATTGTCAACGTTTTGCCGCTTTTCATGTGCTTTAAAGGCGATTCGAATCTACCTCCTGAAATCTGTTTCCTGCAATTCTGCCTTGATTTCAAATCCTCTTCTTTGCCTTCCCTCAATATATTTGTGGACGAGAGTTATGATTTATAACTCTGCAGGTTTGTGAATTGCAGTGCCCTGAAGCTCCATTTTACAAGTCGGTTTTTTGGGAGCTGGCCGCAAAAGCGCCGGATGGCTTCAGGCCCTGTTCTGGTTCAGGGGGGCAGGCTGAGCCTGTGGTTAATTCTTCTTCCTGATGGGAAAATAGAGTGGCCTGTGCCTGTCCCAACACCAAGAGCTAGTCTCTCATTGGTTCCCCGTCTTCCCGTTCATCCTCAGGACAAATTGCAACCTGTACGGAACAGGAGGTTAAAGGTGCTGATGCTCCAAGTAGGGAGATTGCTAGTAAAGTGGCTGGAATGGCGAACCCGAGCACAAGGAGATGAGAAATGAGGTGCGTTTTAGAAACCTTTCCCCATCACACGGTGTACCATCTTCTGGGTTTCTCATGCATGTTTTCGATGTAGGAAGATGCCCTTGAACCTGGAGATTTGGGACCCATGCGATGGGTAGCACGCAGTATTACTTTAAAGGGTCTGCGTTTGCTCACCCAACCTCACCAAACCTCTCAGCCCCAAGAGTGTCCACCCTTATGTCTCATCCAGCTGTGGGTCTAGATATGGTCAATCCAGGTTGCATCACAGCCCCTGAACGAATTGTGTAAGAATTTCTCTCTCTTTCCCTGTCTTTGTTTCATGGGTTTTTAAAAGTAATTTATTTTTATAATGGGGTTTAGCTGCTTTTCACGGCTGTGTTTAGGCCGCTTTACACCCACTTGACACACTAACAGAGAGATATCAATACATAGGTTTTAAGATTATTACTGGTCAGATATATTCTTGTGCGGTGAATCGGGCGTGTTGAGTCCAGTTCTCTGAGCAAGGAGTAGGTCTTGTCTATTACATATTGGGTTTATGGAACGGTATCTGAGCTAATTTGAAACTCTTGTTTTATGTATCACCCCACCTCACCTTTCCCGTTAAGCAGCCATAGTGTGTTTTCTGCATGTGTGACTCTGTTCTGTTTTGTAATTCAGTTCAAGTGTAACGGTTTTTACATTCCCTCTATAAGTGACACCTTATGAGAAGTGTCCTTTTCTGTGTGACTTATTTCACTTAGAATCGTCTTACCTAAATCCACTCATCATGCTGCTACTAGCCTTATGACATTGATTTCATGGCTGAGTGATATTCCATTGTACATAAGGACCACAACTTTTTTATCCATTTTTCGCTTTCCTGGGATATTTAAGGTGGAAGGAAGTGGAGGTCCTTGTCAACAGAGCAGCCCTAAACTTTGGGGTGCTTGTGTCTTGCTGATTTTCAATTTTCCCACTTTATCCCCCCATGCGTGGAAGTGCCCTATGCTCTCTAAGCTGTGTTTTTTAGATGTTTCAGGACACACCGTACACTTCTCCAGAGTGGCTGTTGGCAATTTACATCCCGCCCATCAGTGTAGCAAGGCTCCCATTTCTCCATGGCCTGTCCTGCATTTCTGGTTTTGACACTTTTTTCAGCATGGCCCTTTTGACCGATGGGAAGCGAGACTTCTTTGTAGCGCTGATTTGCCTTTCCAGGTTGCTTGGTTGGCCAAAAAGGGCGTAGGCGTTTTTTCCTGAATATATTCAGGAAAAAACGCCTACGCCCTTTTTGGCCAAGGGCATCATTGTCAACGTTTTGCCGCTTTTCATGTGCTTTAAAGGCGATTCGAATCTACCTCCTGAAATCTGTTTCCTGCAATTCTGCCTTGATTTCAAATCCTCTTCTTTGCCTTCCCTCAATATATTTGTGGACGAGAGTTATCATTTATAACTCTGCAGGTTTGTGAATTGCAGTGCCCTGAAGCTCCATTTTACAAGTCGGTTTTTTGGGAGCTGGCCGCAAAAGCGCAGGATGGCTTCAGGCCCTGTTCTGGTTCAGGGGGGCAGGCTGAGCCTGTGGTTAATTCTTCTTCCTGATGGGAAAATAGAGTGACCTGTGCCTGTCCCAACACCAAGAGCTAGTCTCTCATTGGTTCCCCGTCTTCCCGTTCATCCTCAGGACAAATTGCAACCTGTACGGAACAGGAGGTTAAAGGTGCTGATGCTCCAAGTAGGGAGATTGCTAGTAAAGTGGCTGGAATGGCGAACCCGAGCACAAGGAGATGAGAAATGAGGTGCGTTTTAGAAACCTTTCCCCATCACACGGTGTACCATCTTCTGGGTTTCTCATGCATGTTTTCGATGTAGGAAGATGCCCTTGAACCTGGAGATTTGGGACCCATGCGATGAGTAGCACGCAGTATTACTTTAAAGGGTCTGCGTTTGCTCACCCAACCTCACCAGACCTCTCAGCCCCACGAGTGTCCACCCTTATGTCTCATCCAGCTGTGGGTCTAGACATGGTCAATCCAGGTTGCATCACAGCCCCTGAACGAATTGTGTAAGAATTTCTCTCTCTTTCCCTGTCTTTGTTTCATGGGTTTTTAAAAGTAATTTATTTTTATAATGGGGTTTAGCTGCTTTTCACGGCTGTGTTTATGCCGCTTTACACCCACTTGACACTCTAACAGAGAGATATCAATACATAGGTTTTAAGATTATTACTAGTCAGATATATTCTTGTGCGGTGAATCGGGCGTGTTGAGTCCAGTTCTCTGAGCAAGGAGTAGGTCTTGTCTATTACATATTGGGTTTATGGAACGGTATCTGAGCTAATTTGAAACTCTTGTTTTATGTATCACCCCACCTCACCTTTCCCGTTAAACAGCCATAGTGTGTTTTCTGCATGTGTGACTCTGTTCTGTTTTGTAATTCAGTTCAAGTGTAACGGTTTTTACATTCCCTCTATAAGTGACACCTTATGAGAAGTGTCCTTTTCTGTGTGACTTATTTCACTTAGAATCGTCTTACCTAAATCCACTCATCATGCTGCTACTAGCCTTATGACATTGATTTCATGGCTGAGTGATATTCCATTGTACATAAGGACCACAACTTTTTTATCCATTTTTCGCTTTCCTGGGATATTTAAGGTGGAAGGAAGTGGAGGTCCTTGTCAACAGAGCAGCCCTAAACTTTGGGGTGCTTGTGTCTTGCTGATTTTCACTTTTCCCACTTTATCCCCCCATGCGTGGAAGTGCCCTATGCTCTCTAAGCTGTGTTTTTTAGATGTTTCAGGACACACCGTACACTTCTCCAGAGTGGCTGTTGGCAATTTACATCCCGCCCATCAGTGTAGCAAGGCTCCCATTTCTCCATGGCCTGTCCTGCATTTCTGGTTTTGACACTTTTTTCAGCATGGCCCTTTTGACCGATGGGAAGCGAGACTTCTTTGTAGCGCTGATTTGCCTTTCCAGGTTGCTTGGTTGGCCAAAAAGGGCGTATGCGTTTTTTCCTGAATATATTCAGGAAAAAACGCATACGCCCTTTTTGGCCAAGGGCATCATTGTCAACGTTTTGCCGCTTTTCATGTGCTTTAAAGGCGATTTGAATCTACCTCCTGAAATCTGTTTCCTGCAATTCTGCCTTGATTTCAAATCCTCTTCTTTGCCTTCCCTCAATATATTTGTGGACGAGAGTTATCATTTATAACTCTGCAGGTTTGTGAATTGCAGTGCCCTGAAGCTCCATTTTACAAGTCGGTTTTTTGGGAGCCGGCCGCAAAAGCGCAGGATGGCTTCAGGCCCTGTTCTGGTTTCGGGGGGCAGGCTGAGCCTGTGGTTAATTCTTCTTCCTGATGGGAAAATAGAGTGACCTGTGCCTGTCCCAACACCAAGAGCTAGTCTCTCATTGGTTCCCCGTCTTCCCGTTCATCCTCAGGACAAATTGCAACCTGTACGGAACAGGAGGTTAAAGGTGCTGATGCTCCAAGTAGGGAGATTGCTAGTAAAGTGGCTGGAATGGCGAACCCGAGCACAAGGAGATGAGAAATGAGGTGCGTTTTAGAAACCTTTCCCCATCACACGGTGTACCATCTTCTGGGTTTCTCATGCATGTTTTCGATGTAGGAAGATGCCCTTGAACCTGGAGATTTGGGACCCATGCGATGGGTAGCACGCAGTATTACTTTAAAGGGTCTACGTTTGCTCACCCAACCTCACCAAACCTCTCAGCCCCAAGAGTGTCCACCCTTATGTCTCATCCAGCTGTGGGTCTAGATATGGTCAATCCAGGTTGCATCACAGCCCCTGAACGAATTGTGTAAGAATTTCTCTCTCTTTCCCTGTCTTTGTTTCATGGGTTTTTAAAAGTAATTTATTTTTATAATGGGGTTTAGCTGCTTTTCACGTCTGTGTTTAGGCCGCTTTACACCCACTTGACACACTAACAGAGAGATATCAATACATAGGTTTTAAGATTATTACTGGTCAGATATATTCTTGTGCGGTGAATCGGGCGTGTTGAGTCCAGTTCTCTGAGCAAGGAGTAGGTCTTGTCTATTACATATTGGGTTTATGGAACGGTATCTGAGCTAATTTGAAACTCTTGTTTTATGTATCACCCCACCTCACCTTTCCCGTTAAGCAGCCATAGTGTGTTTTCTGCATGTGTGACTCTGTTCTGTTTTGTAATTCAGTTCAAGTGTAACGGTTTTTACATTCCCTCTATAAGTGACACCTTATGAGAAGTGTCCTTTTCTGTGTGACTTATTTCACTTAGAATCGTCTTACCTAAATCCACTCATCATGCTGCTACTAGCCTTATGACATTGATTTCATGGCTGAGTGATATTCCATTGTACATAAGGACCACAACTTTTTTATCCATTTTTCGCTTTCCTGGGATATTTAAGGTGGAAGGAAGTGGAGGTCCTTGTCAACAGAGCAGCCCTAAACTTTGGGGTGCTTGTGTCTTGCTGATTTTCAATTTTCCCACTTTATCCCCCCATGCGTGGAAGTGCCCTATGCTCTCTAAGCTGTGTTTTTTAGATGTTTCAGGACACACCGTACACTTCTCCAGAGTGGCTGTTGGCAATTTACATCCCGCCCATCAGTGTAGCAAGGCTCCCATTTCTCCATGGCCTGTCCTGCATTTCTGGTTTTGACACTTTTTTCAGCATGGCCCTTTGGACCGATGGGAAGCGAGACTTCTTTGTAGCGCTGATTTGCCTTTCCAGGTTGCTTGGTTGGCCAAAAAGGGCGTATGTGTTTTTTCCTGAATATATTCAGGAAAAAACGCATACGCCCTTTTTGGCCAAGGGCATCATTGTCAACGTTTTGCCGCTTTTCATGTGCTTTAAAGGCGATTCGAATCTACCTCCTGAAATCTGTTTCCTGCAATTCTGCCTTGATTTCAAATCCTCTTCTTTGCCTTCCCTCAATATATTTGTGGACGAGAGTTATCATTTATAACTCTGCAGGTTTGTGAATTGCAGTGCCCTGAAGCTCCATTTTACAAGTCGCTTTTTTGGGAGCCGGCCGCAAAAGCGCTGGATGGCTTCAGGCCCTGTTCTGGTTCAGGGGGGCAGGCTGAGCCTGTGGTTAATTCTTCTTCCTGATGGGAAAATAGAGTGACCTGTGCCTGTCCCAACACCAAGAGCTAGTCTCTCATTGGTTCCCCGTCTTCCCGTTCATCCTCAGGACAAATTGCAACCTGTACGGAACAGGAGGTTAAAGGTGCTGATGCTCCAAGTAGGGAGATTGCTAGTAAAGTGGCTGGAATGGCGAACCCGAGCACAAGGAGATGAGAAATGAGGTGCGTTTTAGAAACCTTTCCCCATCACACGGTGTACCATCTTCTGGGTTTCTCATGCATGTTTTCGATGTAGGAAGATGCCCTTGAACCTGGAGATTTGGGACCCATGCGATGAGTAGCACGCAGTATTACTTTAAAGGGTCTGCGTTTGCTCACCCAACCTCACCAGACATCTCAGCCCCACGAGTGTCCACCCTTATGTCTCATCCAGCTGTGGGTCTAGACATGGTCAATCCAGGTTGCATCACAGCCCCTGAACGAATTGTGTAAGAATTTCTCTCTCTTTCCCTGTCTTTGTTTCATGGGTTTTTAAAAGTAATTTATTTTTATAATGGGGTTTAGCTGCTTTTCACGGCTGTGTTTAGGCCGCTTTACACCCACTTGACACTCTAACAGAGAGATATCAATACATAGGTTTTAAGATTATTACTAGTCAGATATATTCTTGTGCGGTGAATCGGGCGTGTTGAGTCCAGTTCTCTGAGCAAGGAGTAGGTCTTGTCTATTACATATTGGGTTTATGGAACGGTATCTGAGCTAATTTGAAACTCTTGTTTTATGTATCACCCCACCTCACCTTTCCCGTTAAACAGCCATAGTGTGTTTTCTGCATGTGTGACTCTGTTCTGTTTTGTAATTCAGTTCAAGTGTAACGGTTTTTACATTCCCTCTATAAGTGACACCTTATGAGAAGTGTCCTTTTCTGTGTGACTTATTTCACTTAGAATCGTCTTACCTAAATCCACTCATCATGCTGCTACTAGCCTTATGACATTGATTTCATGGCTGAGTGATATTCCATTGTACATAAGGACCACAACTTTTTTATCCATTTTTCGCTTTCCTGGGATATTTAAGGTGGAAGGAAGTGGAGGTCCTTGTCAACAGAGCAGCCCTAAACTTTGGGGTGCTTGTGTCTTGCTGATTTTCACTTTTCCCACTTTATCCCCCCATGCGTGGAAGTGCCCTATGCTCTCTAAGCTGTGTTTTTTAGATGTTTCAGGACACACCGTACACTTCTCCAGAGTGGCTGTTGGCAATTTACATCCCGCCCATCAGTGTAGCAAGGCTCCCATTTCTCCATGGCCTGTCCTGCATTTCTGGTTTTGACACTTTTTTCAGCATGGCCCTTTTGACCGATGGGAAGCGAGACTTCTTTGTAGCGCTGATTTGCCTTTCCAGGTTGCTTGGTTGGCCAAAAAGGGCGTATGCGTTTTTTCCTGAATATATTCAGGAAAAAACGCATACGCCCTTTTTGGCCAAGGGCATCATTGTCAACGTTTTGCCGCTTTTCATGTGCTTTAAAGGCGATTCGAATCTACCTCCTGAAATCTGTTTCCTGCAATTCTGCCTTGATTTCAAATCCTCTTCTTTGCCTTCCCTCAATATATTTGTGGACGAGAGTTATCATTTATAACTCTGCAGGTTTGTGAATTGCAGTGCCCTGAAGCTCCATTTTACAAGTCGCTTTTTTGGGAGCCGGCCGCAAAAGCGCAGGATGGCTTCAGGCCCTGTTCTGGTTTCGGGGGGCAGGCTGAGCCTGTGGTTAATTCTTCTTCCTGATGGGAAAATAGAGTGACCTGTGCCTGTCCCAACACCAAGAGCTAGTCTCTCATTGGTTCCCCGTCTTCCCGTTCATCCTCAGGACAAATTGCAACCTGTACGGAACAGGAGGTTAAAGGTGCTGATGCTCCAAGTAGGGAGATTGCTAGTAAAGTGGCTGGAATGGCGAACCCGAGCACAAGGAGATGAGAAATGAGGTGCGTTTTAGAAACCTTTCCCCATCACACGGTGTACCATCTTCTGGGTTTCTCATGCATGTTTTCGATGTAGGAAGATGCCCTTGAACCTGGAGATTTGGGACCCATGCGATGGGTAGCACGCAGTATTACTTTAAAGGGTCTACTTTTGCTCACCCAACCTCACCAAACCTCTCAGCCCCAAGAGTGTCCACCCTTATGTCTCATCCAGCTGTGGGTCTAGATATGGTCAATCCAGGTTGCATCACAGCCCCTGAACGAATTGTGTAAGAATTTCTCTCTCTTTCCCTGTCTTTGTTTCATGGGTTTTTAAAAGTAATTTATTTTTATAATGGGGTTTAGCTGCTTTTCACGTCTGTGTTTAGGCCGCTTTACACCCACTTGACACACTAACAGAGAGATATCAATACATAGGTTTTAAGATTATTACTGGTCAGATATATTCTTGTGCGGTGAATCGGGCGTGTTGAGTCCAGTTCTCTGAGCAAGGAGTAGGTCTTGTCTATTACATATTGGGTTTATGGAACGGTATCTGAGCTAATTTGAAACTCTTGTTTTATGTATCACCCCACCTCACCTTTCCCGTTAAGCAGCCATAGTGTGTTTTCTGCATGTGTGACTCTGTTCTGTTTTGTAATTCAGTTCAAGTGTAACGGTTTTTACATTCCCTCTATAAGTGACACCTTATGAGAAGTGTCCTTTTCTGTGTGACTTATTTCACTTAGAATCGTCTTACCTAAATCCACTCATCATGCTGCTACTAGCCTTATGACATTGATTTCATGGCTGAGTGATATTCCATTGTACATAAGGACCACAACTTTTTTATCCATTTTTCGCTTTCCTGGGATATTTAAGGTGGAAGGAAGTGGAGGTCCTTGTCAACAGAGCAGCCCTAAACTTTGGGGTGCTTGTGTCTTGCTGATTTTCAATTTTCCCACTTTATCCCCCCATGCGTGGAAGTGCCCTATGCTCTCTAAGCTGTGTTTTTTAGATGTTTCAGGACACACCGTACACTTCTCCAGAGTGGCTGTTGGCAATTTACATCCCGCCCATCAGTGTAGCAAGGCTCCCATTTCTCCATGGCCTGTCCTGCATTTCTGGTTTTGACACTTTTTTCAGCATGGCCCTTTGGACCGATGGGAAGCGAGACTTCTTTGTAGCGCTGATTTGCCTTTCCAGGTTGCTTGGTTGGCCAAAAAGGGCGTATGTGTTTTTTCCTGAATATATTCAGGAAAAAACGCATACGCCCTTTTTGGCCAAGGGCATCATTGTCAACGTTTTGCCGCTTTTCATGTGCTTTAAAGGCGATTCGAATCTACCTCCTGAAATCTGTTTCCTGCAATTCTGCCTTGATTTCAAATCCTCTTCTTTGCCTTCCCTCAATATATTTGTGGACGAGAGTTATCATTTATAACTCTGCAGGTTTGTGAATTGCAGTGCCCTGAAGCTCCATTTTACAAGTCGCTTTTTTGGGAGCCGGCCGCAAAAGCGCAGGATGGCTTCAGGCCCTGTTCTGGTTTCGGGGGGCAGGCTGAGCCTGTGGTTAATTCTTCTTCCTGATGGGAAAATAGAGTGACCTGTGCCTGTCCCAACACCAAGAGCTAGTCTCTCATTGGTTCCCCGTCTTCCCGTTCATCCTCAGGACAAATTGCAACCTGTACGGAACAGGAGGTTAAAGGTGCTGATGCTCCAAGTAGGGAGATTGCTAGTAAAGTGGCTGGAATGGCGAACCCGAGCACAAGGAGATGAGAAATGAGGTGCGTTTTAGAAACCTTTCCCCATCACACGGTGTACCATCTTCTGGGTTTCTCATGCATGTTTTCGATGTAGGAAGATGCCCTTGAACCTGGAGATTTGGGACCCATGCGATGGGTAGCACGCAGTATTACTTTAAAGGGTCTGCGTTTGCTCACCCAACCTCACCAAACCTCTCAGCCCCAAGAGTGTCCACCCTTATGTCTCATCCAGCTGTGGGTCTAGATATGGTCAATCCAGGTTGCATCACAGCTCCTGAACGAATTGTGTAAGAATTTCTCTCTCTTTCCCTGTCTTTGTTTCATGGGTTTTTAAAAGTAATTTATTTTTATAATGGGGTTTAGCTGCTTTTCACGGCTGTGTTTATGCCGCTTTACACCCACTTGACACACTAACAGAGAGATATCAATACATAGGTTTTAAGATTATTACTGGTCAGATATATTCTTGTGCGGTGAATCGGGCGTGTTGAGTCCAGTTCTCTGAGCAAGGAGTAGGTCTTGTCTATTATATATTGGGTTTATGGAACGGTATCTGAGCTAATTTGAAACTCTTGTTTTATGTATCACCCCACCTCACCTTTCCCGTTAAGCAGCCATAGTGTGTTTTCTGCATGTGTGACTCTGTTCTGTTTTGTAATTCAGTTCAAGTGTAACGGTTTTTACATTCCCTCTATAAGTGACACCTTATGAGAAGTGTCCTTTTCTGTGTGACTTATTTCACTTAGAATCGTCTTACCTAAATCCACTCATCATGCTGCTACTAGCCTTATGACATTGATTTCATGGCTGAGTGATATTCCATTGTACATAAGGACCACAACTTTTTTATCCATTTTTCGCTTTCCTGGGATATTTAAGGTGGAATGAAGTGGAGGTCCTTGTCAACAGAGCAGCCCTAAACTTTGGGGTGCTTGTGTCTTGCTGATTTTCAATTTTCCCACTTTATCCCCCCATGCGTGGAAGTGCCCTATGCTCTCTAAGCTGTGTTTTTTAGATGTTTCAGGACACACCGTACACTTCTCCAGAGTGGCTGTTGGCAATTTACATCCCGCCCATCAGTGTAGCAAGGCTCCCATTTCTCCATGGCCTGTCCTGCATTTCTGGTTTTGACACTTTTTTCAGCATGGCCCTTTTGACCGATGGGAAGCAAGACTTCTTTGTAGCGCTGATTTGCCTTTCCAGGTTGCTTGGTTGGCCAAAAAGGGCGTATGCGTTTTTTCCTGAATGTATTCAGGAAAAAACGCATACGCCCTTTTTGGCCAAGGGCATCATTGTCAACGTTTTGCCGCTTTTCATGTGCTTTAAAGGCGATTCGAATCTACCTCCTGAAATCTGTTTCCTGCAATTCTGCCTTGATTTCAAATCCTCTTCTTTGCCTTCCCTCAATATATTTGTGGACGAGAGTTATCATTTATAACTCTGCAGGTTTGTGAATTGCAGTGCCCTGAAGCTCCATTTTACAAGTCGCTTTTTTGGGAGCTGGCCGCAAAAGCGCCGGATGGCTTCAGGCCCTGTTCTGGTTCAGGGGGGCAGGCTGAGCCTGTGGTTAATTCTTCTTCCTGATGGGAAAATAGAGTGACCTGTGCCTGTCCCAACACCAAGAGCTAGTCTCTCATTGGTTCCCCGTCTTCCCGTTCATCCTCAGGACAAATTGCAACCTGTACGGAACAGGAGGTTAAAGGTGCTGATGCTCCAAGTAGGGAGATTGCTAGTAAAGTGGCTGGAATGGCGAACCCGAGCACAAGGAGATGAGAAATGAGGTGCGTTTTAGAAACCTTTCCCCATCACACGGTGTACCATCTTCTGGGTTTCTCATGCATGTTTTCGATGTAGGAAGATGCCCTTGAACCTGGAGATTTGGGACCCATGCGATGGGTAGCACGCAGTATTACTTTAAATGGTCTGCGTTTGCTCACCCAACCTCACCAAACCTCTCAGCCCCAAGAGTGTCCACCCTTATGTGTCATCCAGCTGTGGGTCTAGATATGGTCAATCCAGGTTGCATCACAGCTCCTGAACGAATTGTGTAAGAATTTCTCTCTCTTTCCCTGTCTTTGTTTCATGGGTTTTTAAAAGTAATTTATTTTTATAATGGGGTGTAGCTGCTTTTCACGGCTGTGTTTATGCCGCTTTACACCCACTTGATACACTAACAGAGAGATATCAATACATAGGTTTTAAGATTATTACTAGTCAGATATATTCTTGTGCGGTGAATCGGGCGTGTTGAGTCCAGTTCTCTGAGCAAGGAGTAGGTCTTGTCTATTACATATTGGGTTTATGGAACGGTATCTGAGCTAATTTGAAACTCTTGTTTTATGTATCACCCCACCTCACCTTTCCCGTTAAGCAGCCATAGTGTGTTTTCTGCATGTGTGACTCTGTTCTGTTTTGTAAGTCAGTTCAAGTGTAACGGATTTTACATTCCCTCTATAAGTGACACCTTATGAGAAGTGTCCTTTTCTGTGTGACTTATTTCACTTAGAATCGTCTTACCTAAATCCACTCATCATGCTGCTACTAGCCTTATGACATTGATTTCATGGCTGAGTGATATTCCATTGTACATAAGGACCACAACTTTTTTATCCATTTTTCGCTTTCCTGGGATATTTAAGGTGGAAGGAAGTGGAGGTCCTTGTCAACAGAGCAGCCCTAAACTTTGGGGTGCTTGTGTCTTGCTGATTTTCAATTTTCCCACTTTATCCCCCCATGCGTGGAAGTGCCCTATGCTCTCTAAGCTGTGTTTTTTAGATGTTTCAGGACACACCGTACACTTCTCCAGAGTGGCTGTTGGCAATTTACATCCCGCCCATCAGTGTAGCAAGGCTCCCATTTCTCCATGGCCTGTCCTGCATTTCTGGTTTTGACACTTTTTTCAGCATGGCCCTTTTGACCGATGGGAAGCGAGACTTCTTTGTAGCGCTGATTTGCCTTTCCAGGTTGCTTGGTTGGCCAAAAATGGCGTAGGCGTTTTTTCCTGAATATATTCAGGAAAAAACGCCTACGCCCTTTTTGGCCAAGGGCATCATTGTCAACGTTTTGCCGCTTTTCATGTGCTTTAAAGGCGATTCGAATCTACCTCCTGAAATCTGTTTCCTGCAATTCTGCCTTGATTTCAAATCCTCTTCTTTGCCTTCCCTCAATATATTTGTGGACGAGAGTTATCATTTATAACTCTGCAGGTTTGTGAATTGCAGTGCCCTGAAGCTCCATTTTACAAGTCGGTTTTTTGGGAGCTGGCCGCAAAAGCGCAGGATGGCTTCAGGCCCTGTTCTGGTTCAGGGGGGCAGGCTGAGCCTGTGGTTAATTCTTCTTCCTGATGGGAAAATAGAGTGACCTGTGCCTGTCCCAACACCAAGAGCTAGTCTCTCATTGGTTCCCCGTCTTCCCGTTCATCCTCAGGACAAATTGCAACCTGTACGGAACAGGAGGTTAAAGGTGCTGATGCTCCAAGTAGGGAGATTGCTAGTAAAGTGGCTGGAATGGCGAACCCGAGCACAAGGAGATGAGAAATGAGGTGCGTTTTAGAAACCTTTCCCCATCACACGGTGTACCATCTTCTGGGTTTCTCATGCATGTTTTCGATGTAGGAAGATGCCCTTGAACCTGGAGATTTGGGACCCATGCGATGGGTAGCACGCAGTATTACTTTAAAGGGTCTGCGTTTGCTCACCCAACCTCACCAAACCTCTCAGCCCCAAGAGTGTCCACCCTTATGTCTCATCCAGCTGTGGGTCTAGATATGGTCAATCCAGGTTGCATCACAGCCCCTGAACGAATTGTGTAAGAATTTCTCTCTCTTTCCCTGTCTTTGTTTCATGGGTTTTTAAAAGTAATTTATTTTTATAATGGGGTTTAGCTGCTTTTCACGGCTGTGTTTAGGCCGCTTTACACCCACTTGACACACTAACAGAGAGATATCAATACATAGGTTTTAAGATTATTACTGGTCAGATATATTCTTGTGCGGTGAATCGGGAGTGTTGAGTCCAGTTCTCTGAGCAAGGAGTAGGTCTTGTCTATTACATATTGGGTTTATGGAACGGTATCTGAGCTAATTTGAAACTCTTGTTTTATGTATCACCCCACCTCACCTTTCCCGTTAAGCAGCCATAGTGTGTTTTCTGCATGTGTGACTCTGTTCTGTTTTGTAATTCAGTTCAAGTGTAACGGTTTTTACATTCCCTCTATAAGTGACACCTTATGAGAAGTGTCCTTTTCTGTGTGACTTATTTCACTTAGAATCGTCTTACCTAAATCCACTCATCATGCTGCTACTAGCCTTATGACATTGATTTCATGGCTGAGTGATATTCCATTGTACATAAGGACCACAACTTTTTTATCCATTTTTCGCTTTCCTGGGATATTTAAGGTGGAATGAAGTGGAGGTCCTTGTCAACAGAGCAGCCCTAAACTTTGGGGTGCTTGTGTCTTGCTGATTTTCAATTTTCCCACTTTATCGCCCCATGCGTGGAAGTGCCCTATGCTCTCTAAGCTGTGTTTTTTAGATGTTTCAGGACACACCGTACACTTCTCCAGAGTGGCTGTTGGCAATTTACATCCCGCCCATCAGTGTAGCAAGGCTCCCATTTCTCCATGGCCTGTCCTGCATTTCTGGTTTTGACAGTTTTTTCAGCATGGCCCTTTTGACCGATGGGAAGCGAGACTTCTTTGTAGCGCTGATTTGCCTTTCCAGGTTGCTTGGTTGGCCAAAAAGGGCGTATGCGTTTTTTCCTGAATATATTCAGGAAAAAACGCATACGCCCTTTTTGGCCAAGGGCATCATTGTCAACGTTTTGCCGCTTTTCATGTGCTTTAAAGGCGATTCGAATCTACCTCCTGAAATCTGTTTCCTGCAATTCTGCCTTGATTTCAAATCCTCTTCTTTGCCTTCCCTCAATATATTTGTGGACGAGAGTTATGATTTATAACTCTGCAGGTTTGTGAATTGCAGTGCCCTGAAGCTCCATTTTACAAGTCGGTTTTTTGGGAGCTGGCCGCAAAAGCGCCGGATGGCTTCAGGCCCTGTTCTGGTTCAGGGGGGCAGGCTGAGCCTGTGGTTAATTCTTCTTCCTGATGGGAAAATAGAGTGGCCTGTGCCTGTCCCAACACCAAGAGCTAGTCTCTCATTGGTTCCCCGTCTTCCCGTTCATCCTCAGGACAAATTGCAACCTGTACGGAACAGGAGGTTAAAGGTGCTGATGCTCCAAGTAGGGAGATTGCTAGTAAAGTGGCTGGAATGGCGAACCCGAGCACAAGGAGATGAGAAATGAGGTGCGTTTTAGAAACCTTTCCCCATCACACGGTGTACCATCTTCTGGGTTTCTCATGCATGTTTTCGATGTAGGAAGATGCCCTTGAACCTGGAGATTTGGGACCCATGCGATGGGTAGCACGCAGTATTACTTTAAAGGGTCTGCGTTTGCTCACCCAACCTCACCAAACCTCTCAGCCCCAAGAGTGTCCACCCTTATGTCTCATCCAGCTGTGGGTCTAGATATGGTCAATCCAGGTTGCATCACAGCCCCTGAACGAATTGTGTAAGAATTTCTCTCTCTTTCCCTGTCTTTGTTTCATGGGTTTTTAAAAGTAATTTATTTTTATAATGGGGTTTAGCTGCTTTTCACGGCTGTGTTTAGGCCGCTTTACACCCACTTGACACACTAACAGAGAGATATCAATACATAGGTTTTAAGATTATTACTGGTCAGATATATTCTTGTGCGGTGAATCGGGCGTGTTGAGTCCAGTTCTCTGAGCAAGGAGTAGGTCTTGTCTATTACATATTGGGTTTATGGAACGGTATCTGAGCTAATTTGAAACTCTTGTTTTATGTATCACCCCACCTCACCTTTCCCGTTAAGCAGCCATAGTGTGTTTTCTGCATGTGTGACTCTGTTCTGTTTTGTAATTCAGTTCAAGTGTAACGGTTTTTACATTCCCTCTATAAGTGACACCTTATGAGAAGTGTCCTTTTCTGTGTGACTTATTTCACTTAGAATCGTCTTACCTAAATCCACTCATCATGCTGCTACTAGCCTTATGACATTGATTTCATGGCTGAGTGATATTCCATTGTACATAAGGACCACAACTTTTTTATCCTTTTTTCGCTTTCCTGGGATATTTAAGGTGGAAGGAAGTGGAGGTCTTGTCAACAGAGCAGCCCTAAACTTTGGGGTGCTTGTGTCTTGCTGATTTTCAATTTTCCCACTTTATCCCCCCATGCGTGGAAGTGCCCTATGCTCTCTAAGCTGTGTTTTTCAGATGTTTCAGGACACACCGTACACTTCTCCAGAGTGGCTGTTGGCAATTTACATCCCGCCCATCAGTGTAGCAAGGCTCCCATTTCTCCATGGCCTGACCTGCATTTCTGGTTTTGACACTTTTTTCAGCATGGCCCTTTTGACCGATGGGAAGCGAGACTTCTTTGTAGCGCTGATTTGCCTTTCCAGGTTGCTTGGTTGGCCAAAAAGGGCGTATGCGTTTTTTCCTGAATATATTCAGGAAAAAACGCATACGCCCTTTTTGGCCAAGGGCATCATTGTCAACGTTTTGCCGCTTTTCATGTGCTTTAAAGGCGATTCGAATCTACCTCCTGAAATCTGTTTCCTGCAATTCTGCCTTGATTTCAAATCCTCTTCTTTGCCTTCCCTCAATATATTTGTGGACGAGAGTTATCATTTATAACTCTGCAGGTTTGTGAATTGCAGTGCCCTGAAGCTCCATTTTACAAGTCGCTTTTTTGGGAGCTGGCCGCAAAAGCGCCGGATGGCTTCAGGCCCTGTTCTGGTTCAGGGGGGCAGGCTGAGCCTGTGGTTAATTCTTCTTCCTGATGGGAAAATAGAGTGACCTGTGCCTGTCCCAACACCAAGAGCTAGTCTCTCATTGGTTCCCCGTCTTCCCGTTCATCCTCAGGACAAATTGCAACCTGTACGGAACAGGAGGTTAAAGGTGCTGATGCTCCAAGTAGGGAGATTGCTAGTAAAGTGTCTGGAATGGCGAACCCGAGCACAAGGAGATGAGAAATGAGGTGCGTTTTAGAAACCTTTCCCCATCACACGGTGTACCATCTTCTGGGTTTCTCATGCATGTTTTCGATGTAGGAAGATGCCCTTGAACCTGGAGATTTGGGACCCATGCGATGGGTAGCACGCAGTATTACTTTAAAGGGTCTGCGTTTGCTCACCCAACCTCACCAAACCTCTCAGCCCCAAGAGTGTCCACCCTTATGTCTCATCCAGCTGTGGGTCTAGATATGGTCAATCCAGGTTGCATCACAGCCCCTGAACGAATTGTGTAAGAATTTCTCTCTCTTTCCCTGTCTTTGTTTCATGGGTTTTTAAAAGTAATTTATTTTTATAATGGGGTTTAGCTGCTTTTCACGGCTGTGTTTAGGCCGCTTTACACCCACTTGACACACTAACAGAGAGATATCAATACATAGGTTTTAAGATTATTACTAGTCAGATATATTCTTGTGCGGTGAATCGGGCGTGTTGAGTCCAGTTCTCTGAGCAAGGAGTAGGTCTTGTCTATTCCATATTGGGTTTATGGAACGGTATCTGAGCTAATTTGAAACTCTTGTTTTATGTATCACCCCACCTCACCTTTCCCGTTAAGCAGCCATAGTGTGTTTTCTGCATGTGTGACTCTGTTCTGTTTTGTAAGTCAGTTAAAGTGTAACGGTTTTTACATTCCCTCTATAAGTGACACCTTATGAGAAGTGTCCTTTTCTGTGTGACTTATTTCACTTAGAATCGTCTTACCTAAATCCACTCATCATGCTGCTACTAGCCTTATGACATTGATTTCATGGCTGAGTGATATTCCATTGTACATAAGGACCACAACTTTTTTATCCATTTTTCGCTTTCCTGGGTTATTTAAGGTGGAAGGAAGTGGAGGTCTTGTCAACAGAGCAGCCCTAAACTTTGGGGTGCTTGTGTCTTGCTGATTTTCAATTTTCCCACTTTATCCCCCCATGCGTGGAAGTGCCCTATGCTCTCTAAGCTGTGTTTTTCAGATGTTTCAGGACACACCGTACACTTCTCCAGAGTGGCTGTTGGCAATTTACATCCCGCCCATCAGTGTAGCAAGGCTCCCATTTCTCCATGGCCTGACCTGCATTTCTGGTTTTGACACTTTTTTCAGCATGGCCCTTTTGACCGATGGGAAGCGAGACTTCTTTGTAGCGCTGATTTGCCTTTCCAGGTTGCTTGGTTGGCCAAAAAGGGCGTATGCGTTTTTTCCTGAATATATTCAGGAAAAAACGCATACGCCCTTTTTGGCCAAGGGCATCATTGTCAACGTTTTGCCGCTTTTCATGTGCTTTAAAGGCGATTCGAATCTACCTCCTGAAATCTGTTTCCTGCAATTCTGCCTTGATTTCAAATCCTCTTCTTTGCCTTCCCTCAATATATTTGTGGATGAGAGTTATCATTTATAACTCTGCAGGTTTGTGAATTGCAGTGCCTTGAAGCTCCATTTTACAAGTCGCTTTTTTGGGAGCCGGCCGCAAAAGCGCAGGATGGCTTCAGGCCCTGTTCTGGTTCCGGGGGGCAGGCTGAGCCTGTGGTTAATTCTTCTTCCTGATGGGAAAATAGAGTGACCTGTGCCTGTCCCAACACCAAGAGCTAGTCTCTCATTGGTTCCCCGTCTTTCCGTTCATCCTCAGGACAAATTGCAACCTGTACGGAACAGGAGGTTAAAGGTGCTGATGCTCCAAGTAGGGAGATTGCTAGTAAAGTGTCTGGAATGGCGAACCCGAGCACAAGGAGATGAGAAATGAGGTGCGTTTTAGAAACCTTTCCCCATCACACGGTGTACCATCTTCTGGGTTTCTCATGCATGTTTTCGATGTAGGAAGATGCCCTTGAACCTGGAGATTTGGGACCCATGCGATGGGTAGCACGCAGTATTACTTTAAAGGGTCTGCGTTTGCTCACCCAACCTCACCAAACCTCTCAGCCCCAAGAGTGTCCACCCTTATGTCTCATCCAGCTGTGGGTCTAGATATGGTCAATCCAGGTTGCATCACAGCCCCTGAACGAATTGTGTAAGAATTTCTCTCTCTTTCCCTGTCTTTGTTTCATGGGTTTTTAAAAGTAATTTATTTTTATAATGGGGTTTAGCTGCTTTTCACGGCTGTGTTTAGGCCGCTTTACACCCACTTGACACACTAACAGAGAGATATCAATACATAGGTTTTAAGATTATTACTAGTCAGATATATTCTTGTGCGGTGAATCGGGCATGTTGAGTCCAGTTCTCTGAGCAAGGAGTAGGTCTTGTCTATTCCATATTGGGTTTATGGAACGGTATCTGAGCTAATTTGAAACTCTTGTTTTATGTATCACCCCACCTCACCTTTCCCGTTAAGCAGCCATAGTGTGTTTTCTGCATGTGTGACTCTGTTCTGTTTTGTAAGTCAGTTCAAGTGTAACGGTTTTTACATTCCCTCTATAAGTGACACCTTATGAGAAGTGTCCTTTTCTGTGTGACTTATTTCACTTAGAATCGTCTTACCTAAATCCACTCATCATGCTGCTACTAGCCTTATGACATTGATTTCATGGCTGAGTGATATTCCATTGTACATAAGGACCACAACTTTTTTATCCATTTTTCGCTTTCCTGGGTTATTTAAGGTGGAAGGAAGTGGAGGTCTTGTCAACAGAGCAGCCCTAAACTTTGGGGTGCTTGTGTCTTGCTGATTTTCAATTTTCCCACTTTTTCCCCCCATGCGTGGAAGTGCCCTATGCTCTCTAAGCTGTGTTTTTCAGATGTTTCAGGACACACCGTACACTTCTCCAGAGTGGCTGTTGGCAATTTACATCCCGCCCATCAGTGTAGCAAGGCTCCCATTTCTCCATGGCCTGACCTGCATTTCTGGTTTTGACACTTTTTTCAGCATGGCCCTTTTGACCGATGGGAAGCGAGACTTCTTTGTAGCGCTGATTTGCCTTTCCAGGTTGCTTGGTTGGCCAAAAAGGGCGTATGCGTTTTTTCCTGAATATATTCAGGAAAAAACGCATACGCCCTTTTTGGCCAAGGGCATCATTGTCAACGTTTTGCCGCTTTTCATGTGCTTTAAAGGCGATTCGAATCTACCTCCTGAAATCTGTTTCCTGCAATTCTGCCTTGATTTCAAATCCTCTTCTTTGCCTTCCCTCAATATATTTGTGGACGAGAGTTATCATTTATAACTCTGCAGGTTTGTGAATTGCAGTGCCTTGAAGCTCCATTTTACAAGTCGCTTTTTTGGGAGCCGGCCGCAAAAGCGCAGGATGGCTTCAGGCCCTGTTCTGGTTCCGGGGGGCAGGCTGAGCCTGTGGTTAATTCTTCTTCCTGATGGGAAAATAGAGTGACCTGTGCCTGTCCCAACACCAAGAGCTAGTCTCTCATTGGTTCCCCGTCTTTCCGTTCATCCTCAGGACAAATTGCAACCTGTACGGAACAGGAGGTTAAAGGTGCTGATGCTCCAAGTAGGGAGATTGCTAGTAAAGTGTCTGGAATGGCGAACCCGAGCACAAGGAGATGAGAAATGAGGTGCGTTTTAGAAACCTTTCCCCATCACACGGTGTACCATCTTCTGGGTTTCTCATGCATGTTTTCGATGTAGGAAGATGCCCTTGAACCTGGAGATTTGGGACCCATGCGATGGGTAGCACGCAGTATTACTTTAAAGGGTCTGCGTTTGCTCACCCAACCTCAACAAACCTCTCATCGCCAAAAGTGTCCACCCTTATGTCTCATCCAGCTGTGGGTCTAGATATGGTCAATCCAGGTTGCATCACAGCCCCTGAACGAATTGTGTAAGAATTTCTCTCTCTTTCCCTGTCTTTGTTTCATGGGTTTTTAAAAGTAATTTATTTTTATAATGGGGTTTAGCTGCTTTTCACGGCTTTGTTTATGCCGCTTTACACCAACTTGACACACTAACAGAGAGATATCAATACATAGGTTTTAAGATTATTACTAGTCAGATATATTCTTGTGCGGTGAATCGGGCGTGTTGAGTCCAGTTCTCTGAGCAAGGAGTAGGTCTTGTCTATTACATATTGGGTTTATGGAACGGTATCTGAGCTAATTTGAAACTCTTGTTTTATGTATCACCCCACCTCACCTTTCCCGTTAAGCAGCCATAGTGTGTTTTCTGCATGTGTGACTCTGTTCTGTTTTGTAAGTCAGTTCAAGTGTAACGGTTTTTACATTCCCTCTATAAGTGACACCTTATGAGAAGTGTCCTTTTCTGTGTGACTTATTTCACTTAGAATCGTCTTACCTAAATCCACTCATCATGCTGCTACTAGCCTTATGACATTGATTTCATGGCTGAGTGATATTCCATTGTACATAAGGACCACAACTTTTTTATCCATTTTTCGCTTTCCTGGGTTATTTAAGGTGGAAGGAAGTGGAGGTCTTGTCAACAGAGCAGCCCTAAACTTTGGGGTGCTTGTGTCTTGCTGATTTTCAATTTTCCCACTTTATCCCCCCATGCGTGGAAGTGCCCTATGCTCTCTAAGCTGTGTTTTTCAGATGTTTCAGGACACACCGTACACTTCTCCAGAGTGGCTGTTGGCAATTTACATCCCGCCCATCAGTGTAGCAAGGCTCCCATTTCTCCATGGCCTGACCTGCATTTCTGGTTTTGACACTTTTTTCAGCATGGCCCTTTTGACCGATGGGAAGCGAGACTTCTTTGTAGCGCTGATTTGCCTTTCCAGGTTGCTTGGTTGGCCAAAAAGGGCGTATGCGTTTTTTCCTGAATATATTCAGGAAAAAACGCATACGCCCTTTTTGGCCAAGGGCATCATTGTCAAGGTTTTGCCGCTTTTCATGTGCTTTAAAGGCGATTCGAATCTACCTCCTGAAATCTGTTTCCTGCAATTCTGCCTTGATTTCAAATCCTCTTCTTTGCCTTCCCTCAATATATTTGTGGACGAGAGTTATCATTTATAACTCTGCAGGTTTGTGAATTGCAGTGCCTTGAAGCTCCATTTTACAAGTCGCTTTTTTGGGAGCCGGCCGCAAAAGCGCAGGATGGCTTCAGGCCCTGTTCTGGTTCCGGGGGGCAGGCTGAGCCTGTGGTTAATTCTTCTTCCTGATGGGAAAATAGAGTGACCTGTGCCTGTCCCAACACCAAGAGCTAGTCTCTCATTGGTTCCCCGTCTTTCCGTTCATCCTCAGGACAAATTGCAACCTGTACGGAACAGGAGGTTAAAGGTGCTGATGCTCCAAGTAGGGAGATTGCTAGTAAAGTGTCTGGAATGGCGAACCCGAGCACAAGGAGATGAGAAATGAGGTGCGTTTTAGAAACCTTTCCCCATCACACGGTGTACCATCTTCTGGGTTTCTCATGCATGTTTTCGATGTAGGAAGATGCCCTTGAACCTGGAGATTTGGGACCCATGCGATGGGTAGCACGCAGTATTACTTTAAAGGGTCTGCGTTTGCTCACCCAACCTCAACAAACCTCTCATCGCCAAAAGTGTCCACCCTTATGTCTCATCCAGCTGTGGGTCTAGATATGGTCAATCCAGGTTGCATCACAGCCCCTGAACGAATTGTGTAAGAATTTCTCTCTCTTTCCCTGTCTTTGTTTCATGGGTTTTTAAAAGTAATTTATTTTTATAATGGGGTTTAGCTGCTTTTCACGGCTTTGTTTATGCCGCTTTACACCAACTTGACACACTAACAGAGAGATATCAATACATAGGTTTTAAGATTATTACTAGTCAGATATATTCTTGTGCGGTGAATCGGACGTGTTGAGTCCAGTTCTCTGAGCAAGGAGTAGGTCTTGTCTATTACATATTGGGTTTATGGAACGGTATCTGAGCTAATTTGAAACTCTTGTTTTATGTATCACCCCACCTCACCGTTCCCGTTAAGCAGCCATAGTGTGTTTTCTGCATGTGTGACTCTGTTCTGTTTTGTAAGTCAGTTCAAGTGTAACGGTTTTTACATTCCCTCTATAAGTGACACCTTATGAGAAGTGTCCTTTTCTGTGTGACTTATTTCACTTAGAATCGTCTTACCTAAATCCACTCATCATGCTGCTACTAGCCTTATGACATTGATTTCATGGCTGAGTGATATTCCATTGTACATAAGGACCACAACTTTTTTATCCATTTTTCGCTTTCCTGGGTTATTTAAGGTGGAATGAAGTTGAGGTCCTTGTCAACAGAGCAGCCCTAAACTTTGGGGTGCTTGTGTCTTGCTGATTTTCAATTTTCCCACTTTATCCCCCCATGCGTGGAAGTGCCCTATGCTCTCTAAGCTGTGTTTTTTAGATGTTTCAGGACACACCGTACACTTCTCCAGAGTGGCTGTTGGCAATTTACATCCCGCCCATCAGTGTAGCAAGGCTCCCATTTCTCCATGGCCTGTCCTGCATTTCTGGTTTTGACACTTTTTTCAGCATGGCCCTTTTGACCGATGGGAAGCGAGACTTCTTTGTAGCGCTGATTTGCCTTTCCAGGTTGCTTGGTTGGCCAAAAAGGGCGTATGCGTTTTTTCCTGAATGTATTCAGGAAAAAACGCATACGCCCTTTTTGGCCAAGGGCATCATTGTCAACGTTTTGCCGCTTTTCATGTGCTTTAAAGGCGATTCGAATCTACCTCCTGAAATCTGTTTCCTGCAATTCTGCCTTGATTTCAAATCCTCTTCTTTGCCTTCCCTCAATATATTTGTGGACGAGAGTTATCATTTATAACTCTGCAGGTTTGTGAATTGCAGTGCCCTGAAGCTCCATTTTACAAGTCGCTTTTTTGGGAGCCGGCCGCAAAAGCGCCGGATGGCTTCAGGCCCTGTTCTGGTTCAGGGGGGCAGGCTGAGCCTGTGGTTAATTCTTCTTCCTGATGGGAAAATAGAGTGACCTGTGCCTGTCCCAACACCAAGAGCTAGTCTCTCATTGGTTCCCCGTCTTCCCGTTCATCCTCAGGACAAATTGCAACCTGTACGGAACAGGAGGTTAAAGGTGCTGATGCTCCAAGTAGGGAGATTGCTAGTAAAGTGGCTGGAATGGCGAACCCGAGCACAAGGAGATGAGAAATGAGGTGCGTTTTAGAAACCTTTCCCCATCACACGGTGTACCATCTTCTGGGTTTCTCATGCATGTTTTCGATGTAGGAAGATGCCCTTGAACCTGGAGATTTGGGACCCATGCGATGGGTAGCACGCAGTATTACTTTAAAGGGTCTGCGTTTGCTCACCCAACCTCACCAGACCTCTCAGCCCCAAGAGTGTCCACCCTTATGTCTCATCCAGCTGTGGGTCTAGATATGGTCAATCCAGGTTGCATCACAGCCCCTGAACGAATTGTGTAAGAATTTCTCTCTCTTTCCCTGTCTTTGTTTCATGGGTTTTTAAAAGTAATTTATTTTTATAATGGGGTTTAGCTGCTTTTCACGGCTGTGTTTAGGCCGCTTTACACCCACTTGACCCACTAACAGAGAGATATCAATACATAGGTTTTAAGATTATTACTAGTCAGATATATTCTTGTGCGGTGAATCGGGCGTGTTGAGTCCAGTTCTCTGAGCAAGGAGTAGGTCTTGTCTATTACATATTGGGTTTATGGAACGGTATCTGAGCTAATTTGAAACTCTTGTTTTATGTATCACCCCACCTCACCTTTCCCGTTAAGCAGCCATAGTGTGTTTTCTGCATGTGTGACTCTGTTCTGTTTTGTAATTCAGTTCAAGTGTAACGGTTTTTACATTCCCTCTATAAGTGACACCTTATGAGAAGTGTCCTTTTCTGTGTGACTTATTTCACTTAGAATCGTCTTACCTAAATCCACTCATCATGCTGCTACTAGCCTTATGACATTGATTTCATGGCTGAGTGATATTCCATTGTACATAAGGACCACAACTTTTTTATCCATTTTTCGCTTTCCTGGGATATGTAAGGTGGAAGGAAGTGGAGGTCCTTGTCAACAGAGCAGCCCTAAACTTTGGGGTGCTTGTGTCTTGCTGATTTTCAATGTTCCCACTTTATCCCCCCATGCGTGGAAGTGCCCTATGCTCTCTAAGCTGTGTTTTTTAGATGTTTCAGGACACACCGTACACTTCTCCAGAGTGGCTGTTGGCAATTTACATCCCGCCCATCAGTGTAGCAAGGCTCCCATTTCTCCATGGCCTGTCCTGCATTTCTGGTTTTGACACTTTTTTCAGCATGGCCCTTTTGACCGATGGGAAGCGAGACTTCTTTGTAGCGCTGATTTGCCTTTCCAGGTTGCTTGGTTGGCCAAAAAGGGCGTATGCGTTTTTTCCTGAATGTATTCAGGAAAAAACGCATACGCCCTTTTTGGCCAAGGGCATCATTGTCAACGTTTTGCCGCTTTTCATGTGCTTTAAAGGCGATTCGAATCTACCTCCTGAAATCTGTTTCCTGCAATTCTGCCTTGATTTCAAATCCTCTTCTTTGCCTTCCCTCAATATATTTGTGGACGAGAGTTATCATTTATAACTCTGCAGGTTTGTGAATTGCAGTGCCCTGAAGCTCCATTTTACAAGTCGCTTTTTTGGGAGCCGGCCGCAAAAGAGCAGGATGGCTTCAGGCCCTGTTCTGGTTCCGGGGGGCAGGCTGAGCCTGTGGTTAATTCTTCTTCCTGATGGGAAAATAGAGTGACCTGTGCCTGTCCCAACACCAAGAGCTAGTCTCTCATTGGTTCCCCGTCTTCCCGTTCATCCTCAGGACAAATTGCAACCTGTACGGAACAGGAGGTTAAAGGTGCTGATGCTCCAAGTAGGGAGATTGCTAGTAAAGTGGCTGGAATGGCGAACCCGAGCACAAGGAGATGAGAAATGAGGTGCGTTTTAGAAACCTTTCCCCATCACACGGTGTACCATCTTCTGGGTTTCTCATGCATGTTTTCGATGTAGGAAGATGCCCTTGAACCTGGAGCTTTGGGACCCATGCGATGGGTAGCACGCAGTATTACTTTAAAGGGTCTGCGTTTGCTCACCCAACCTCACCAAACCTCTCATCGCCAAGAGTGTCCACCCTTATGTCTCATCCAGCTGTGGGTCTAGATATGGTCAATCCAGGTTGCATCACAGCCCCTGAACGAATTGTGTAAGAATTTCTCTCTCTTTCCCTGTCTTTGTTTCATGGGTTTTTAAAAGTAATTTATTTTTATAATGGGGTTTAGCTGCTTTTCACGGCTGTGTTTATGCCGCTTTACACCCTCTTGACACACTAACAGAGAGATATCAATACATAGGTTTTAAGATTATTACTAGTCAGATATATTCTTGTGCGGTGAATCGGGCGTGTTGAGTCCAGTTCTCTGAGCAAGGAGTAGGTCTTGTCTATTACATATTGGGTTTATGGAACGGTATCTGAGCTAATTTGAAACTCTTGTTTTATGTATCACCCCACCTCTCCTTTCCCGTTAAGCAGCCATAGTGTGTTTTCTGCATGTGTGACTCTGTTCTGTTTTGTAAGTCAGTTCAAGTGTAACGGTTTTTACATTCCCTCTATAAGTGACACCTTATGAGAAGTGTCCTTTTCTGTGTGACTTATTTCACTTAGAATCGTCTTACCTAAATCCACTCATCATGCTGCTACTAGCCTTATGACATTGATTTCATGGCTGAGTGATATTCCATTGTACATAAGGACCACAACTTTTTTATCCTTTTTTCGCTTTCCTGGGATATTTAAGGTGGAAGGAAGTGGAGGTCTTGTCAACAGAGCAGCCCTAAACTTTGGGGTGCTTGTGTCTTGCTGATTTTCAATTTTCCCACTTTATCCCCCCATGCGTGGAAGTGCCCTATGCTCTCTAAGCTGTGTTTTTCAGATGTTTCAGGACACACCGTACACTTCTCCAGAGTGGCTGTTGGCAATTTACATCCCGCCCATCAGTGTAGCAAGGCTCCCATTTCTCCATGGCCTGACCTGCATTTCTGGTTTTGACACTTTTTTCAGCATGGCCCTTTTGACCGATGGGAAGCGAGACTTCTTTGTAGCGCTGATTTGCCTTTCCAGGTTGCTTGGTTGGCCAAAAAGGGCGTATGCGTTTTTTCCTGAATATATTCAGGAAAAAACGCATACGCCCTTTTTGGCCAAGGGCATCATTGTCAACGTTTTGCCGCTTTTCATGTGCTTTAAAGGCGATTCGAATCTACCTCCTGAAATCTGTTTCCTGCAATTCTGCCTTGATTTCAAATCCTCTTCTTTGCCTTCCCTCAATATATTTGTGGACGAGAGTTATCATTTATAACTCTGCAGGTTTGTGAATTGCAGTGCCTTGAAGCTCCATTTTACAAGTCGCTTTTTTGGGAGCCGGCCGCAAAAGCGCAGGATGGCTTCAGGCCCTCTTCTGGTTCCGGGGGGCAGGCTGAGCCTGTGGTTAATTCTTCTTCCTGATGGGAAAATAGAGTGACCTGTGCCTGTCCCAACACCAAGAGCTAGTCTCTCATTGGTTCCCCGTCTTTCCGTTCATCCTCAGGACAAATTGCAACCTGTACGGAACAGGAGGTTAAAGGTGCTGATGCTCCAAGTAGGGAGATTGCTAGTAAAGTGTCTGGAATGGCGAACCCGAGCACAAGGAGATGAGAAATGAGGTGCGTTTTAGAAACCTTTCCCCATCACACGGTGTACCATCTTCTGGGTTTCTCATGCATGTTTTCGATGTAGGAAGATGCCCTTGAACCTGGAGATTTGGGACCCATGCGATGGGTAGCACGCAGTATTACTTTTAAGGGTCTGCGTTTGCTCACCCAACCTCAACAAACCTCTCATCGCCAAAAGTGTCCACCCTTATGTCTCATCCAGCTGTGGGTCTAGATATGGTCAATCCAGTTTGCATCACAGCCCCTGAACGAATTGTGTAAGAATTTCTCTCTCTTTCCCTGTCTTTGTTTCATGGGTTTTTAAAAGTAATTTATTTTTATAATGGGGTTTAGCTGCTTTTCACGGCTGTGTTTAGGCCGCTTTACACCCACTTGACCCACTAACAGAGAGATATCAATACATAGGTTTTAAGATTATTACTAGTCAGATATATTCTTGTGCGGTGAATCGGGCGTGTTGAGTCCAGTTCTCTGAGCAAGGAGTAGGTCTTGTCTATTACATATTGGGTTTATGGAACGGTATCTGAGCTAATTTGAAACTCTTGTTTTATGTATCACCCCACCTCACCTTTCCCGTTAAGCAGCCATAGTGTGTTTTCTGCATGTGTGACTCTGTTCTGTTTTGTAATTCAGTTCAAGTGTAACGGTTTTTACATTCCCTCTATAAGTGACACCTTATGAGAAGTGTCCTTTTCTGTGTGACTTATTTCACTTAGAATCGTCTTACCTAAATCCACTCATCATGCTGCTACTAGCCTTATGACATTGATTTCATGGCTGAGTGATATTCCATTGTACATAAGGACCACAACTTTTTTATCCATTTTTCGCTTTCCTGGGATATGTAAGGTGGAAGGAAGTGGAGGTCCTTGTCAACAGAGCAGCCCTAAACTTTGGGGTGCTTGTGTCTTGCTGATTTTCAATGTTCCCACTTTATCCCCCCATGCGTGGAAGTGCCCTATGCTCTCTAAGCTGTGTTTTTTAGATGTTTCAGGACACACCGTACACTTCTCCAGAGTGGCTGTTGGCAATTTACATCCCGCCCATCAGTGTAGCAAGGCTCCCATTTCTCCATGGCCTGTCCTGCATTTCTGGTTTTGACACTTTTTTCAGCATGGCCCTTTTGACCGATGGGAAGCGAGACTTCTTTGTAGCGCTGATTTGCCTTTCCAGGTTGCTTGGTTGGCCAAAAAGGGCGTATGCGTTTTTTCCTGAATGTATTCAGGAAAAAACGCATACGCCCTTTTTGGCCAAGGGCATCATTGTCAACGTTTTGCCGCTTTTCATGTGCTTTAAAGGCGATTCGAATCTACCTCCTGAAATCTGTTTCCTGCAATTCTGCCTTGATTTCAAATCCTCTTCTTTGCCTTCCCTCAATATATTTGTGGACGAGAGTTATCATTTATAACTCTGCAGGTTTGTGAATTGCAGTGCCCTGAAGCTCCATTTTACAAGTCGCTTTTTTGGGAGCCGGCCGCAAAAGAGCAGGATGGCTTCAGGCCCTGTTCTGGTTCCGGGGGGCAGGCTGAGCCTGTGGTTAATTCTTCTTCCTGATGGGAAAATAGAGTGACCTGTGCCTGTCCCAACACCAAGAGCTAGTCTCTCATTGGTTCCCCGTCTTCCCGTTCATCCTCAGGACAAATTGCAACCTGTACGGAACAGGAGGTTAAAGGTGCTGATGCTCCAAGTAGGGAGATTGCTAGTAAAGTGGCTGGAATGGCGAACCCGAGCACAAGGAGATGAGAAATGAGGTGCGTTTTAGAAACCTTTCCCCATCACACGGTGTACCATCTTCTGGGTTTCTCATGCATGTTTTCGATGTAGGAAGATGCCCTTGAACCTGGAGCTTTGGGACCCATGCGATGGGTAGCACGCAGTATTACTTTAAAGGGTCTGCGTTTGCTCACCCAACCTCACCAAACCTCTCATCGCCAAGAGTGTCCACCCTTATGTCTCATCCAGCTGTGGGTCTAGATATGGTCAATCCAGGTTGCATCACAGCCCCTGAACGAATTGTGTAAGAATTTCTCTCTCTTTCCCTGTCTTTGTTTCATGGGTTTTTAAAAGTAATTTATTTTTATAATGGGGTTTAGCTGCTTTTCACGGCTGTGTTTATGCCGCTTTACACCCTCTTGACACACTAACAGAGAGATATCAATACATAGGTTTTAAGATTATTACTAGTCAGATATATTCTTGTGCGGTGAATCGGGCGTGTTGAGTCCAGTTCTCTGAGCAAGGAGTAGGTCTTGTCTATTACATATTGGGTTTATGGAACGGTATCTGAGCTAATTTGAAACTCTTGTTTTATGTATCACCCCACCTCTCCTTTCCCGTTAAGCAGCCATAGTGTGTTTTCTGCATGTGTGACTCTGTTCTGTTTTGTAAGTCAGTTCAAGTGTAACGGTTTTTACATTCCCTCTATAAGTGACACCTTATGAGAAGTGTCCTTTTCTGTGTGACTTATTTCACTTAGAATCGTCTTACCTAAATCCACTCATCATGCTGCTACTAGCCTTATGACATTGATTTCATGGCTGAGTGATATTCCATTGTACATAAGGACCACAACTTTTTTATCCTTTTTTCGCTTTCCTGGGATATTTAAGGTGGAAGGAAGTGGAGGTCTTGTCAACAGAGCAGCCCTAAACTTTGGGGTGCTTGTGTCTTGCTGATTTTCAATTTTCCCACTTTATCCCCCCATGCGTGGAAGTGCCCTATGCTCTCTAAGCTGTGTTTTTCAGATGTTTCAGGACACACCGTACACTTCTCCAGAGTGGCTGTTGGCAATTTACATCCCGCCCATCAGTGTAGCAAGGCTCCCATTTCTCCATGGCCTGACCTGCATTTCTGGTTTTGACACTTTTTTCAGCATGGCCCTTTTGACCGATGGGAAGCGAGACTTCTTTGTAGCGCTGATTTGCCTTTCCAGGTTGCTTGGTTGGCCAAAAAGGGCGTATGCGTTTTTTCCTGAATATATTCAGGAAAAAACGCATACGCCCTTTTTGGCCAAGGGCATCATTGTCAACGTTTTGCCGCTTTTCATGTGCTTTAAAGGCGATTCGAATCTACCTCCTGAAATCTGTTTCCTGCAATTCTGCCTTGATTTCAAATCCTCTTCTTTGCCTTCCCTCAATATATTTGTGGACGAGAGTTATCATTTATAACTCTGCAGGTTTGTGAATTGCAGTGCCTTGAAGCTCCATTTTACAAGTCGCTTTTTTGGGAGCCGGCCGCAAAAGCGCAGGATGGCTTCAGGCCCTGTTCTGGTTCCGGGGGGCAGGCTGAGCCTGTGGTTAATTCTTCTTCCTGATGGGAAAATAGAGTGACCTGTGCCTGTCCCAACACCAAGAGCTAGTCTCTCATTGGTTCCCCGTCTTTCCGTTCATCCTCAGGACAAATTGCAACCTGTACGGAACAGGAGGTTAAAGGTGCTGATGCTCCAAGTAGGGAGATTGCTAGTAAAGTGTCTGGAATGGCGAACCCGAGCACAAGGAGATGAGAAATGAGGTGCGTTTTAGAAACCTTTCCCCATCACACGGTGTACCATCTTCTGGGTTTCTCATGCATGTTTTCGATGTAGGAAGATGCCCTTGAACCTGGAGATTTGGGACCCATGCGATGGGTAGCACGCAGTATTACTTTTAAGGGTCTGCGTTTGCTCACCCAACCTCAACAAACCTCTCATCGCCAAAAGTGTCCACCCTTATGTCTCATCCAGCTGTGGGTCTAGATATGGTCAATCCAGTTTGCATCACAGCCCCTTAACGAATTGTGTAAGAATTTCTCTCTCTTTCCCTGTCTTTGTTTCATGGGTTTTTAAAAGTAATTTATTTTTATAATGGGGTTTAGCTGCTTTTCACGGCTTTGTTTATGCCGCTTTACACCAACTTGACACACTAACAGAGAGATATCAATACATAGGTTTTAAGATTATTACTAGTCAGATATATTCTTGTGCGGTGAATCGGGCGTGTTGAGTCCAGTTCTCTGAGCAAGGAGTAGGTCTTGTCTATTACATATTGGGTTTATGGAACGGTATCTGAGCTAATTTGAAACTCTTGTTTTATGTATCACCCCACCTCACCTTTCCCGTTAAGCAGCCATAGTGTGTTTTCTGCATGTGTGACTCTGTTCTGTTTTGTAATTCAGTTCAAGTGTAACGGTTTTTACATTCCCTCTATAAGTGACACCTTATGAGAAGTGTCCTTTTCTGTGTGACTTATTTCACTTAGAATCGTCTTACCTAAATCCACTCATCATGCTGCTACTAGCCTTATGACATTGATTTAATGGGTGAGTGATATTCCATTGTACATAAGGACCACAACTTTTTTATCCATTTTTCGCTTTCCTGGGATATGTAAGGTGGAAGGAAGTGGAGGTCCTTGTCAACAGAGCAGCCCTAAACTTTGGGGTGCTTGTGTCTTGCTGATTTTCAATTTTCCCACTTTATCCCCCCATGCGTGGAAGTGCCCTATGCTCTCTAAGCTGTGTTTTTTAGATGTTTCAGGACACACCGTACACTTCTCCAGAGTGGCTGTTGGCAATTTACATCCCGCCCATCAGTGTAGCAAGGCTCCCATTTCTCCATGGCCTGTCCTGCATTTCTGGTTTTGACACTTTTTTCAGCATGGCCCTTTTGACCGATGGGAAGCGAGACTTCTTTGTAGCGCTGATTTGCCTTTCCAGGTTGCTTGGTTGGCCAAAAAGGGCGTATGCGTTTTTTCCTGAATATATTCAGGAAAAAACGCATACGCCCTTTTTGGCCAAGGGCATCATTGTCAACGTTTTGCCGCTTTTCATGTGCTTTAAAGGCGATTCGAATCTACCTCCTGAAATCTGTTTCCTGCAATTCTGCCTTGATTTCAAATCCTCTTCTTTGCCTTCCCTCAATATATTTGTGGACGAGAGTTATCATTTATAACTCTGCAGGTTTGTGAATTGCAGTGCCCTGAAGCTCCATTTTACAAGTCGCTTTTTTGGGAGCCAGCCGCAAAAGCGCAGGATGGCTTCAGGCCCTGTTCTGGTTCCGGGGGGCAGGCTGAGCCTGTGGTTAATTCTTCTTCCTGATGGGAAAATAGAGTGACCTGTGCCTCTCCCAAGACCAAGAGCTAGTCTCTCATTGGTTCCCCGTCTTCCCGTTCATCCTTAGGACAAATTGCAACCTGTACGGAACAGGAGGTTAAAGGTGCTGATGCTCCAAGTAGGGAGATTGCTAGTAAAGTGGCTGGAATGGCGAACCCGAGCACAAGGAGATGAGAAATGAGGTGCGTTTTAGAAACCTTTCCCCATCACACGGTGTACCATCTTCTGGGTTTCTCATGCATGTTTTCGATGTAGGAAGATGCCCTTGAACCTGGAGATTTGGGACCCATGCGATGGGTAGCACGCAGTATTATTTAAAGGGTCTGCGTTTGCTCACCCAACCTCACCAGACCTCTCAGCCCCAAGAGTGTCCACCCTTATGTCTCATCCAGCTGTGGGTCTAGATATGGTCAATCCAGGTTGCATCACAGCCCCTGAACGAATTGTGTAAGAATTTCTCTCTCTTTCCCTGTCTTTGTTTCATGGGTTTTTAAAAGTAATTTATTTTTATAATGGGGTTTAGCTGCTTTTCACGGCTGTGTTTAGGCCGCTTTACACCCACTTGACCCACTAACAGAGAGATATCAATACATAGGTTTTAAGATTATTACTAGTCAGATATATTCTTGTGCGGTGAATCGGGCGTGTTGAGTCCAGTTCTCTGAGCAAGGAGTAGGTCTTGTCTATTACATATTGGGTTTATGGAACGGTATCTGAGCTAATTTGAAACTGTTGTTTTATGTATCACCCCACCTCACCTTTCCCGTTAAGCAGCCATAGTGTGTTTTCTGCATGTGTGACTCTGTTCTGTTTTGTAAGTCAGTTCAAGTGTAACGGTTTTTACATTCCCTCTATAAGTGACACCTTATGAGAAGTGTCCTTTTCTGTGTGACTTATTTCACTTAGAATCGTCTTACCTAAATCCACTCATCATGCTGCTACTAGCCTTATGACATTGATTTCATGGCTGAGTGATATTCCATTGTACATAAGGACCACAACTTTTTTATCCATTTTTCACTTTCCTGGGATATTTAAGGTGGAATGAAGTGGAGGTCCTTGTCAACAGAGCAGCCCTAAACTTTGGGGTGCTTGTGTCTTGCTGATTTTCAATTTTCCCACTTTATCCCCCCATGCGTGGAAGTGCCCTATGCTCTCTAAGCTGTGTTTTTTAGATGTTTCAGGACACACCGTACACTTCTCCAGAGTGGCTGTTGGCAATTTACATCCCGCCCATCAGTGTAGCAAGGCTCCCATTTCTCCATGGCCTGTCCTGCATTTCTGGTTTTGACACTTTTTTCAGCATGGCCCTTTTGACCGATGGGAAGCGAGACTTCTTTGTAGCGCTGATTTGCCTTTCCAGGTTGCTTGGTTGGCCAAAAAGGGCGTATGCGTTTTTTCCTGAATATATTCAGGAAAAAACGCATACGCCCTTTTTGGCCAAGGGCATCATTGTCAACGTTTTGCCGCTTTTCATGTGCTTTAAAGGCGATTCGAATCTACCTCCTGAAATCTGTTTCCTGCAATTCTGCCTTGATTTCAAATCCTCTTCTTTGCCTTCCCTCAATATATTTGTGGACGAGAGTTATCATTTATAACTCTGCAGGTTTGTGAATTGCAGTGCCCTGAAGCTCCATTTTACAAGTCGCTTTTTTGGGAGCCAGCCGCAAAAGCGCAGGATGGCTTCAGGCCCTGTTCTGGTTCCGGGGGGCAGGCTGAGCCTGTGGTTAATTCTTCTTCCTGATGGGAAAATAGAGTGACCTGTGCCTGTCCCAACACCAAGAGCTAGTCTCTCATTGGTTCCCCGTCTTCCCGTTCATCCTCAGGACAAATTGCAACCTGTACGGAACAGGAGGTTAAAGGTGCTGATGCTCCAAGTAGGGAGATTGCTAGTAAAGTGGCTGGAATGGCGAACCCGAGCACAAGGAGATGAGAAATGAGGTGCGTTTTAGAAACCTTTCCCCATCACACGGTGTACCATCGTCTGGGTTTCTCATGCATGTTTTCGAAGTAGGAAGATGCCATTGAAACTGGAGATTTGGGACCCATGTGATGGGTAGCACGCAGTATTACTTTAAAGGGTCTGCGTTTGCTCACCCAACCTCACCAAACCTCTCATCGCCAAGAGTGTCCACCCTTATGTCTCATCCAGCTGTGGGTCTAGATATGGTCAATCCAGTTTGCATCACAGCCCCTTAACGAATTGTGTAAGAATTTCTCTCTCTTTCCCTGTCTTTGTTTCATGGGTTTTTAAAAGTAATTTATTTTTATAATGGGGTTTAGCTGCTTTTCACGGCTTTGTTTATGCCGCTTTACACCCACTTGACACACTAACAGAGAGATATCAATACATAGGTTTTAAGATTATTACTAGTCACATATATTCTTGTGCGGTGAATCGGGCGTGTTGAGTCCAGTTCTCTGAGCAAGGAGTAGGTCTTGTCTATTACATATTGGGTTTATGGAACGGTATCTGAGCTAATTTGAAACTCTTGTTTTATGTATCACCCCACCTCACCTTTCCCGTTAAGCAGCCATAGTGTGTTTTCTGCATGTGTGACTCTGTTCTGTTTTGTAATTCAGTTCAAGTGTAACGGTTTTTACATTCCCTCTATAAGTGACACCTTATGAGAAGTGTCCTTTTCTGTGTGACTTATTTCACTTAGAATCGTCTTACCTAAATCCACTCATCATGCTGCTACTAGCCTTATGACATTGATTTCATGGCTGAGTGATATTCCATTGTACATAAGGACCACAACTTTTTTATCCATTTTTCGCTTTCCTGGGATATTTAAGGTGGAATGAAGTGGAGGTCCTTGTCAACAGAGCAGCCCTAAACTTTGGGGTGCTTGTGTCTTGCTGATTTTCAATTTTCCCACTTTATCCCCCCATGCGTGGAAGTGCCCTATGCTCTCTAAGCTGTGTTTTTTAGATGTTTCAGGACACACCGTACACTTCTCCAGAGTGGCTGTTGGCAATTTACATCCCGCCCATCAGTGTAGCAAGGCTCCCATTTCTCCATGGCCTGTCCTGCATTTCTGGTTTTGACACTTTTTTCAGCATGGCCCTTTTGACCGATGGGAAGCGAGACTTCTTTGTAGCGCTGATTTGCCTTTCCAGGTTGCTTGGTTGGACAAAAAGGGCGTATGCGTTTTTTCCTGAATGTATTCAGGAAAAAACGCATACGCCCTTTTTGGCCAAGGGCATCATTGTCAACGTTTTGCCGCTTTTCATGTGCTTTAAAGGCGATTCGAATCTACCTCCTGAAATCTGTTTCCTGCAATTCTGCCTTGATTTCAAATCCTCTTCTTTGCCTTCCCTCAATATATTTGTGGACGAGAGTTATCATTTATAACTCTGCAGGTTTGTGAATTGCAGTGCCCTGAAGCTCCATTTTACAAGTCGCTTTTTTGGGAGCTGGCCGCAAAAGCGCCGGATGGCTTCAGGCCCTGTTCTGGTTCAGGGGGGCAGGCTGAGCCTGTGGTTAATTCTTCTTCCTGATGGGAAAATAGAGTGACCTGTGCCTCTCCCAAGACCAAGAGCTAGTCTCTCATTGGTTCCCCGTCTTCCCGTTCATCCTTAGGACAAATTGCAACCTGTACGGAACAGGAGGTTAAAGGTGCTGATGCTCCAAGTAGGGAGATTGCTAGTAAAGTGGCTGGAATGGCGAACCCGAGCACAAGGAGATGAGAAATGAGGTGCGTTTTAGAAACCTTTCCCCATCACACGGTGTACCATCTTCTGGGTTTCTCATGCATGTTTTCGATGTAGGAAGATGCCCTTGAACCTGGAGATTTGGGACCCATGCGATGGGTAGCACGCAGTATTATTTAAAGGGTCTGCATTTGCTCACCCAACCTCACCAGACCTCTCAGCCCCAAGAGTGTCCACCCTTATGTCTCATCCAGCTGTGGGTCTAGATATGGTCAATCCAGGTTGCATCACAGCCCCTGAACGAATTGTGTAAGAATTTCTCTCTCTTTCCCTGTCTTTGTTTCATGGGTTTTTAAAAGTAATTTATTTTTATAATGGGGTTTAGCTGCTTTTCACGGCTGTGTTTAGGCCGCTTTACACCCACTTGACCCACTAACAGAGAGATATCAATACATAGGTTTTAAGATTATTACTAGTCAGATATATTCTTGTGCGGTGAATCGGGCGTGTTGAGTCCAGTTCTCTGAGCAAGGAGTAGGTCTTGTCTATTACATATTGGGTTTATGGAACGGTATCTGAGCTAATTTGAAACTGTTGTTTTATGTATCACCCCACCTCACCTTTCCCGTTAAGCAGCCATAGTGTGTTTTCTGCATGTGTGACTCTGTTCTGTTTTGTAAGTCAGTTCAAGTGTAACGGTTTTTACATTCCCTCTATAAGTGACACCTTATGAGAAGTGTCCTTTTCTGTGTGACTTATTTCACTTAGAATCGTCTTACCTAAATCCACTCATCATGCTGCTACTAGCCTTATGACATTGATTTCATGGCTGAGTGATATTCCATTGTACATAAGGACCACAACTTTTTTATCCATTTTTCACTTTCCTGGGATATTTAAGGTGGAATGAAGTGGAGGTCCTTGTCAACAGAGCAGCCCTAAACTTTGGGGTGCTTGTGTCTTGCTGATTTTCAATTTTCCCACTTTATCCCCCCATGCGTGGAAGTGCCCTATGCTCTCTAAGCTGTGTTTTTTAGATGTTTCAGGACACACCGTACACTTCTCCAGAGTGGCTGTTGGCAATTTACATCCCGCCCATCAGTGTAGCAAGGCTCCCATTTCTCCATGGCCTGTCCTGCATTTCTGGTTTTGACACTTTTTTCAGCATGGCCCTTTTGACCGATGGGAAGCGAGACTTCTTTGTAGCGCTGATTTGCCTTTCCAGGTTGCTTGGTTGGCCAAAAAGGGCGTATGCGTTTTTTCCTGAATGTATTCAGGAAAAAACGCATACGCCCTTTTTGGCCAAGGGCATCATTGTCAACGTTTTGCCGCTTTTCATGTGCTTTAAAGGCGATTCGAATCTACCTCCTGAAATCTGTTTCCTGCAATTCTGCCTTGATTTCAAATCCTCTTCTTTGCCTTCCCTCAGTATATTTGTGGACGAGAGTTATCATTTATAACTCTGCAGGTTTGTGAATTGCAGTGCCCTGAAGCTCCATTTTACAAGTCGCTTTTTTGGGAGCCGGCCGCAAAAGCGCAGGATGGCTTCAGGCCCTGTTCTGGTTCAGGGGGGCAGGCTGAGCCTGTGGTTAATTCTTCTTCCTGATGGGAAAATAGAGTGACCTGTGCCTGTCCCAACACCAAGAGCTAGTCTCTCATTGGTTCCCCGTCTTCCCGTTCATCCTCAGGACAAATTGCAACCTGTACGGAACAGGAGGTTAAAGGTGCTGATGCTCCAAGTAGGGAGATTGCTAGTAAAGTGGCTGGAATGGCGAACCCGAGCACAAGGAGATGAGAAATGAGGTGCGTTTTAGAAACCTTTCCCCATCACACGGTGTACCATCTTCTGGGTTTCTCATGCATGTTTTCGATGTAGGAAGATGCCCTTGAACCTGGAGATTTGGGACCCATGCGATGGGTAGCACGCAGTATTACTTTAAAGGGTCTGCGTTTGCTCACCCAACCTCACCAAACCTCTCAGCCCCAAGAGTGTCCACCCTTATGTCTCATCCAGCTGTGGGTCTAGATATGGTCAATCCAGGTTGCATCACAGCCCCTGAACGAATTGTGTAAGAATTTCTCTCTCTTTCCCTGTCTTTGTTTCATGGGTTTTTAAAAGTAATTTATTTTTATAATGGGGTTTAGCTGCTTTTCACGGCTGTGTTTAGGCCGCTTTACACCCACTTGACCCACTAACAGAGAGATATCAATACATAGGTTTTAAGATTATTACTAGTCAGATATATTCTTGTCCGGTGAATCGGGCGTGTTGAGTCCAGTTCTCTGAGCAAGGAGTAGGTCTTGTCTATTACATATTGGGTTTATGGAACGGTATCTGAGCTAATTTGAAACTCTTGTTTTATGTATCACCCCACCTCACCTTTCCCGTTAAGCAGCCATAGTGTGTTTTCTGCATGTGTGACTCTGTTCTGTTTTGTAATTCAGTTCAAGTGTAACGGTTTTTACATTCCCTCTATAAGTGACACCTTATGAGAAGTGTCCTTTTCTGTGTGACTTATTTCACTTAGAATCGTCTTACCTAAATCCACTCATCATGCTGCTACTAGCCTTATGACATTGATTTCATGGCTGAGTGATATTCCATTGTACATAAGGACCACAACTTTTTTATCCATTTTTCGCTTTCCTGGGATATGTAAGGTGGAAGGAAGTGGAGGTCCTTGTCAACAGAGCAGCCCTAAACTTTGGGGTGCTTGTGTCTTGCTGATTTTCAATTTTCCCACTTTATCCCCCCATGCGTGGAAGTGCCCTATGCTCTCTAAGCTGTGTTTTTTAGATGTTTCAGGACACACCGTACACTTCTCCAGAGTGGCTGTTGGCAATTTACATCCCGCCCATCAGTGTAGCAAGGCTCCCATTTCTCCATGGCCTGTCCTGCATTTCTGGTTTTGACACTTTTTTCAGCATGGCCCTTTTGACCGATGGGAAGCGAGACTTCTTTGTAGCGCTGATTTGCCTTTCCAGGTTGCTTGGTTGGACAAAAAGGGCGTATGCGTTTTTTCCTGAATGTATTCAGGAAAAAACGCATACGCCCTTTTTGGCCAAGGGCATCATTGTCAACGTTTTGCCGCTTTTCATGTGCTTTAAAGGCGATTCGAATCTACCTCCTGAAATCTGTTTCCTGCAATTCTGCCTTGATTTCAAATCCTCTTCTTTGCCTTCCCTCAATATATTTGTGGACGAGAGTTATCATTTATAACTCTGCAGGTTTGTGAATTGCAGTGCCCTGAAGCTCCATTTTACAAGTCGCTTTTTTGGGAGCTGGCCGCAAAAGCGCCGGATGGCTTCAGGCCCTGTTCTGGTTCAGGGGAGCAGGCTGAGCCTGTGGTTAATTCTTCTTCCTGATGGGAAAATAGAGTGACCTGTGCCTGTCCCAACACCAAGAGCTAGTCTCTCATTGGTTCCCCGTCTTCCCGTTCATCCTCAGGACAAATTGCAACCTGTACGGAACAGGAGGTTAAAGGTGCTGATGCTCCAAGTAGGGAGATTGCTAGTAAAGTGGCTGGAATGGCGAACCCGAGCACAAGGAGATGAGAAATGAGGTGCGTTTTAGAAACCTTTCCCCATCACACGGTGTACCATCTTCTGGGTTTCTCATGCATGTTTTCGATGTAGGAAGATGCCCTTGAACCTGGAGATTTGGGACCCATGCGATGGGTAGCACGCAGTATTACTTTAAATGGTCTGCGTTTGCTCACCCAACCTCACCAAACCTCTCAGCCCCAAGAGTATCCACCCTTATGAGTCATCCAGCTGTGGGTCTAGATATGGTCAATCCAGGTTGCATCACAGCTCCTGAACGAATTGTGTAAGAATTTCTCTCTCTTTCCCTGTCTTTGTTTCATGGGTTTTTAAAAGTAATTTATTTTTATAATGGGGTGTAGCTGCTTTTCACGGCTGTGTTTATGCCGCTTTACACCCACTTGACACACTAACAGAGAGATATCAATACATAGGTTTTAAGATTATTACTAGTCAGATATATTCTTGTGCGGTGAATCGGGCGTGTTGAGTCCAGTTCTCTGAGCAAGGAGTAGGTCTTGTCTGTTACATATTGGGTTTATGGAACGGTATCTGAGCTAATTTGAAACTGTTGTTTTATGTATCACCCCACCTCACCTTTCCCGTTAAGCAGCCATAGTGTGTTTTCTGCATGTGTGACTCTGTTCTGTTTTGTAAGTCAGTTCAAGTGTAACGGTTTTTACTTTCCCTCTATAAGTGACACCTTATGAGAAGTGTCCTTTTCTGTGTGACTTATTTCACTTAGAATCGTCTTACCTAAATCCACTCATCATGCTGCTACTAGCCTTATGACATTGATTTCATGGCTGAGTGATATTCCATTGTACATAAGGACCACAACTTTTTTATCCATTTTTCACTTTCCTGGGATATTTAAGGTGGAATGAAGTGGAGGTCCTTGTCAACAGAGCAGCCCTAAACTTTGGGGTGCTTGTGTCTTGCTGATTTTCAATTTTCCCACTTTATCCCCCCATGCGTGGAAGTGCCCTATGCTCTCTAAGCTGTGTTTTTTAGATGTTTCAGGACACACCGTACACTTCTCCAGAGTGGCTGTTGGCAATTTACATCCCGCCCATCAGTGTAGCAAGGCTCCCATTTCTCCATGGCCTGTCCTGCATTTCTGGTTTTGACACTTTTTTCAGCATGGCCCTTTTGACCAATGGGAAGCGAGACTTCTTTGTAGCGCTGATTTGCCTTTCCAGGTTGCTTGGTTGGCCAAAAAGGGCGTATGCGTTTTTTCCTGAATGTATTCAGGAAAAAACGCATACGCCCTTTTTGGCCAAGGGCATCATTGTCAACGTTTTGCCGCTTTTCATGTGCTTTAAAGGCGATTCGAATCTACCTCCTGAAATCTGTTTCCTGCAATTCTGCCTTGATTTCAAATCCTCTTCTTTGCCTTCCCTCAGTATATTTGTGGACGAGAGTTATCATTTATAACTCTGCAGGTTTGTGAATTGCAGTGCCCTGAAGCTCCATTTTACAAGTCGCTTTTTTGGGAGCCGGCCGCAAAAGCGCAGGATGGCTTCAGGCCCTGTTCTGGTTCAGGGGGGCAGGCTGAGCCTGTGGTTAATTCTTCTTCCTGATGGGAAAATAGAGTGACCTGTGCCTGTCCCAACACCAAGAGCTAGTCTCTCATTGGTTCCCCGTCTTCCCGTTCATCCTCAGGACAAATTGCAACCTGTACGGAACAGGAGGTTAAAGGTGCTGATGCTCCAAGTAGGGAGATTGCTAGTAAAGTGGCTGGAATGGCGAACCCGAGCACAAGGAGATGAGAAATGAGGTGCGTTTTAGAAACCTTTCCCCATCACACGGTGTACCATCTTCTGGGTTTCTCATGCATGTTTTCGATGTAGGAAGATGCCCTTGAACCTGGAGATTTGGGACCCATGCGATGGGTAGCACGCAGTATTACTTTAAAGGGTCTGCGTTTGCTCACCCAACCTCACCAAACCTCTCAGCCCCAAGAGTGTCCGCCCTTATGTCTCATCCAGCTGTGGGTCTAGATATGGTCAATCCAGGTTGCATCACAGCCCCTGAACGAATTGTGTAAGAATTTCTCTCTCTTTCCCTGTCTTTGTTTCATGGGTTTTTAAAAGTAATTTATTTTTATAATGGGGTTTAGCTGCTTTTCACGGCTGTGTTTAGGCCGCTTTACACCCACTTGACCCACTAACAGAGAGATATCAATACATAGGTTTTAAGATTATTACTAGTCAGATATATTCTTGTCCGGTGAATCGGGCGTGTTGAGTCCAGTTCTCTGAGCAAGGAGTAGGTCTTGTCTATTACATATTGGGTTTATGGAACGGTATCTGAGCTAATTTGAAACTCTTGTTTTATGTATCACCCCACCTCACCTTTCCCGTTAAGCAGCCATAGTGTGTTTTCTGCATGTGTGACTCTGTTCTGTTTTGTAATTCAGTTCAAGTGTAACGGTTTTTACATTCCCTCTATAAGTGACACCTTATGAGAAGTGTCCTTTTCTGTGTGACTTATTTCACTTAGAATCGTCTTACCTAAATCCACTCATCATGCTGCTACTAGCCTTATGACATTGATTTCATGGCTGAGTGATATTCCATTGTACATAAGGACCACAACTTTTTTATCCATTTTTCGCTTTCCTGGGATATGTAAGGTGGAAGGAAGTGGAGGTCCTTGTCAACAGAGCAGCCCTAAACTTTGGGGTGCTTGTGTCTTGCTGATTTTCAATTTTCCCACTTTATCCCCCCATGCGTGGAAGTGCCCTATGCTCTCTAAGCTGTGTTTTTTAGATGTTTCAGGACACACCGTACACTTCTCCAGAGTGGCTGTTGGCAATTTACATCCCGCCCATCAGTGTAGCAAGGCTCCCATTTCTCCATGGCCTGTCCTGCATTTCTGGTTTTGACACTTTTTTCAGCATGGCCCTTTTGACCGATGGGAAGCGAGACTTCTTTGTAGCGCTGATTTGCCTTTCCAGGTTGCTTGGTTGGCCAAAAAGGGCGTATGCGTTTTTTCCTGAATGTATTCAGGAAAAAACGCATACGCCCTTTTTGGCCAAGGGCATCATTGTCAACGTTTTGCCGCTTTTCATGTGCTTTAAAGGCGATTCGAATCTACCTCCTGAAATCTGTTTCCTGCAATTCTGCCTTGATTTCAAATCCTCTTCTTTGCCTTCCCTCAATATATTTGTGGACGAGAGTTATCATTTATAACTCTGCAGGTTTGTGAATTGCAGTGCCCTGAAGCTCCATTTTACAAGTCGCTTTTTTGGGAGCTGGCCGCAAAAGCGCCGGATGGCTTCAGGCCCTGTTCTGGTTCAGGGGAGCAGGCTGAGCCTGTGGTTAATTCTTCTTCCTGATGGGAAAATAGAGTGACCTGTGCCTGTCCCAACACCAAGAGCTAGTCTCTCATTGGTTCCCCGTCTTCCCGTTCATCCTCAGGACAAATTGCAACCTGTACGGAACAGGAGGTTAAAGGTGCTGATGCTCCAAGTAGGGAGATTGCTAGTAAAGTGGCTGGAATGGCGAACCCGAGCACAAGGAGATGAGAAATGAGGTGCGTTTTAGAAACCTTTCCCCATCACACGGTGTACCATCTTCTGGGTTTCTCATGCATGTTTTCGATGTAGGAAGATGCCCTTGAACCTGGAGATTTGGGACCCATGCGATGGGTAGCACGCAGTATTACTTTAAATGGTCTGCGTTTGCTCACCCAACCTCACCAAACCTCTCAGCCCCAAGAGTGTCCACCCTTATGAGTCATCCAGCTGTGGGTCTAGATATGGTCAATCCAGGTTGCATCACAGCTCCTGAACGAATTGTGTAAGAATTTCTCTCTCTTTCCCTGTCTTTGTTTCATGGGTTTTTAAAAGTAATTTATTTTTATAATGGGGTGTAGCTGCTTTTCACGGCTGTGTTTATGCCGCTTTACACCCACTTGACACACTAACAGAGAGATATCAATACATAGGTTTTAAGATTATTACTAGTCAGATATATTCTTGGGCGGTGAATCGGGCGTGTTGAGTCCAGTTCTCTGAGCAAGGAGTAGGTCTTGTCTGTTACATATTGGGTTTATGGAACGGTATCTGAGCTAATTTGAAACTCTTGTTTTATGTATCACCCCACCTCACCTTTCCCGTTAAGCAGCCATAGTGTGTTTTCTGCATGTGTGACTCTGTTCTGTTTTGTAATTCAGTTCAAGTGTAACGGTTTTTACATTCCCTCTATAAGTGACACCTTATGAGAAGTGTCCTTTTCTGTGTGACTTATTTCACTTAGAATCGTCTTACCTAAATCCACTCATCATGCTGCTACTAGCCTTATGACATTGATTTCATGGCTGAGTGATATTCCGTTGTACATAAGGACCACAACTTTTTTATCCATTTTTCACTTTCCTGGGATATTTAAGGTGGAATGAAGTGGAGGTCCTTGTCAACAGAGCAGCCCTAAACTTTGGGGTGCTTGTGTCTTGCTGATTTTCAATTTTCCCACTTTATCCCCCCATGCGTGGAAGTGCCCTATGCTCTCTAAGCTGTGTTTTTTAGATGTTTCAGGACACACCGTACACTTCTCCAGAGTGGCTGTTGGCAATTTACATCCCGCCCATCAGTGTAGCAAGGCTCCCATTTCTCCATGGCCTGTCCTGCATTTCTGGTTTTGACACTTTTTTCAGCATGGCCCTTTTGACCGATGGGAAGCGAGACTTCTTTGTAGCGCTGATTTGCCTTTCCAGGTTGCTTGGTTGGCCAAAAAGGGCGTATGCGTTTTTTCCTGAATGTATTCAGGAAAAAACGCATACGCCCTTTTTGGCCAAGGGCATCATTGTCAACGTTTTGCCGCTTTTCATGTGCTTTAAAGGCGATTCGAATCTACCTCCTGAAATCTGTTTCCTGCAATTCTGCCTTGATTTCAAATCCTCTTCTTTGCCTTCCCTCAGTATATTTGTGGACGAGAGTTATCATTTATAACTCTGCAGGTTTGTGAATTGCAGTGCCCTGAAGCTCCATTTTACAAGTCGCTTTTTTGGGAGCCGGCCGCAAAAGCGCAGGATGGCTTCAGGCCCTGTTCTGGTTCAGGGGGGCAGGCTGAGCCTGTGGTTAATTCTTCTTCCTGATGGGAAAATAGAGTGACCTGTGCCTGTCCCAACACCAAGAGCTAGTCTCTCATTGGTTCCCCGTCTTCCCGTTCATCCTCAGGACAAATTGCAACCTGTACGGAACAGGAGGTTAAAGGTGCTGATGCTCCAAGTAGGGAGATTGCTAGTAAAGTGGCTGGAATGGCGAACCCGAGCACAAGGAGATGAGAAATGAGGTGCGTTTTAGAAACCTTTCCCCATCACACGGTGTACCATCTTCTGGGTTTCTCATGCATGTTTTCGATGTAGGAAGATGCCCTTGAACCTGGAGATTTGGGACCCATGCGATGGGTAGCACGCAGTATTACTTTAAAGGGTCTGCGTTTGCTCACCCAACCTCACCAAACCTCTCAGCCCCAAGAGTGTCCACCCTTATGTCTCATCCAGCTGTGGGTCTAGATATGGTCAATCCAGGTTGCATCACAGCCCCTGAACGAATTGTGTAAGAATTTCTCTCTCTTTCCCTGTCTTTGTTTCATGGGTTTTTAAAAGTAATTTATTTTTATAATGGGGTGTAGCTGCTTTTCACGGCTGTGTTTATGCCGCTTTACACCCACTTGACACACTAACAGAGAGATATCAATACATAGGTTTTAAGATTATTACTAGTCAGATATATTCTTGTGCGGTCAATCGGGCGTGTTGAGTCCAGTTCTCTGAGCAATGAGTAGGTCTTGTCTATTACATATTGGGTTTATGGAACGGTATCTGAGCTAATTTGAAACTCTTGTTTTATGTATCACCCCACCTCACCTTTCCCTTTAAGCAGCCATAGTGTGTTTTCTGCATGTGTGACTCTGTTCTGTTTTGTAAGTCAGTTCAAGTGTAACGGTTTTTACATTCCCTCTATAAGTGACACCTTATGAGAAGTGTCCTTTTCTGTGTGACTTATTTCACTTAGAATCGTCTTACCTAAATCCACTCATCATGCTGCTACTAGCCTTATGACATTGATTTCATGGCTGAGTGATATTCCATTGTACATAAGGACCACAACTTTTTTATCCATTTTTCGCTTTCCTGGGATATTTAAGGTGGAAGGAAGTGGAGGTCCTTGTCAACAGAGCAGCCCTAAACTTTGGGGTGCTTGTGTCTTGCTGATTTTCAATTTTCCCACTTTATCCCCCCATGCGTGGAAGTGCCCTATGCTCTCTAAGCTGTGTTTTTTAGATGTTTCAGGACACACCGTACACTTCTCCAGAGTGGCTGTTGGCAATTTACATCCCGCTCATCAGTGTAGCAAGGCTCCCATTTCTCCATGGCCTGTCCTGCATTTCTGGTTTTGACACTTTTTTCAGCATGGCCCTTTTGACCGATGGGAAGCGAGACTTCTTTGTAGCGCTGATTTGCCTTTCCAGGTTGCTTGGTTGGACAAAAAGGGCGTATGCGTTTTTTCCTGAATGTATTCAGGAAAAAACGCATACGCCCTTTTTGGCCAAGGGCATCATTGTCAACGTTTTGCCGCTTTTCATGTGCTTTAAAGGCGATTCGAATCTACCTCCTGAAATCTGTTTCCTGCAATTCTGCCTTGATTTCAAATCCTCTTCTTTGCCTTCCCTCAATATATTTGTGGACGAGAGTTATCATTTATAACTCTGCAGGTTTGTGAATTGCAGTGCCCTGAAGCTCCATTTTACAAGTCGCTTTTTTGGGAGCTGGCCGCAAAAGCGCCGGATGGCTTCAGGCCCTGTTCTGGTTCAGGGGGGCAGGCTGAGCCTGTGGTTAATTCTTCTTCCTGATGGGAAAATAGAGTGACCTGTGCCTCTCCCAAGACCAAGAGCTAGTCTCTCATTGGTTCCCCGTCTTCCCGTTCATCCTTAGGACAAATTGCAACCTGTACGGAACAGGAGGTTAAAGGTGCTGATGCTCCAAGTAGGGAGATTGCTAGTAAAGTGGCTGGAATGGCGAACCCGAGCACAAGGAGATGAGAAATGAGGTGCGTTTTAGAAACCTTTCCCCATCACACGGTGTACCATCTTCTGGGTTTCTCATGCATGTTTTCGATGTAGGAAGATGCCCTTGAACCTGGAGATTTGGGACCCATGCGATGGGTAGCACGCAGTATTATTTAAAGGGTCTGCGTTTGCTCACCCAACCTCACCAGACCTCTCAGCCCCAAGAGTGTCCACCCTTATGTCTCATCCAGCTGTGGGTCTAGATATGGTCAATCCAGGTTGCATCACAGCCCCTGAACGAATTGTGTAAGAATTTCTCTCTCTTTCCCTGTCTTTGTTTCATGGGTTTTTAAAAGTAATTTATTTTTATAATGGGGTTTAGCTGCTTTTCACGGCTGTGTTTAGGCCGCTTTACACCCACTTGACCCACTAACAGAGAGATATCAATACATAGGTTTTAAGATTATTACTAGTCAGATATATTCTTGTCCGGTGAATCGGGCGTGTTGAGTCCAGTTCTCTGAGCAAGGAGTAGGTCTTGTCTGTTACATATTGGGTTTATGGAACGGTATCTGAGCTAATTTGAAACTGTTGTTTTATGTATCACCCCACCTCACCTTTCCCGTTAAGCAGCCATAGTGTGTTTTCTGCATGTGTGACTCTGTTCTGTTTTGTAAGTCAGTTCAAGTGTAACGGTTTTTACATTCCCTCTATAAGTGACACCTTATGAGAAGTGTCCTTTTCTGTGTGACTTATTTCACTTAGAATCGTCTTACCTAAATCCACTCATCATGCTGCTACTAGCCTTATGACATTGATTTCATGGCTGAGTGATATTCCATTGTACATAAGGACCACAACTTTTTTATCCATTTTTCACTTTCCTGGGATATTTAAGGTGGAATGAAGTGGAGGTCCTTGTCAACAGAGCAGCCCTAAACTTTGGGGTGCTTGTGTCTTGCTGATTTTCAATTTTCCCACTTTATCCCCCCATGCGTGGAAGTGCCCTATGCTCTCTAAGCTGTGTTTTTTAGATGTTTCAGGACACACCGTACACTTCTCCAGAGTGGCTGTTGGCAATTTACATCCCGCCCATCAGTGTAGCAAGGCTCCCATTTCTCCATGGCCTGTCCTGCATTTCTGGTTTTGACACTTTTTTCAGCATGGCCCTTTTGACCGATGGGAAGCGAGACTTCTTTGTAGCGCTGATTTGCCTTTCCAGGTTGCTTGGTTGGCCAAAAAGGGCGTATGCGTTTTTTCCTGAATGTATTCAGGAAAAAACGCATACGCCCTTTTTGGCCAAGGGCATCATTGTCAACGTTTTGCCGCTTTTCATGTGCTTTAAAGGCGATTCGAATCTACCTCCTGAAATCTGTTTCCTGCAATTCTGCCTTGATTTCAAATCCTCTTCTTTGCCTTCCCTCAGTATATTTGTGGACGAGAGTTATCATTTATAACTCTGCAGGTTTGTGAATTGCAGTGCCCTGAAGCTCCATTTTACAAGTCGCTTTTTTGGGAGCCGGCCGCAAAAGCGCAGGATGGCTTCAGGCCCTGTTCTGGTTCAGGGGGGCAGGCTGAGCCTGTGGTTAATTCTTCTTCCTGATGGGAAAATAGAGTGACCTGTGCCTGTCCCAACACCAAGAGCTAGTCTCTCATTGGTTCCCCGTCTTCCCGTTCATCCTCAGGACAAATTGCAACCTGTACGGAACAGGAGGTTAAAGGTGCTGATGCTCCAAGTAGGGAGATTGCTAGTAAAGTGGCTGGAATGGCGAACCCGAGCACAAGGAGATGAGAAATGAGGTGCGTTTTAGAAACCTTTCCCCATCACACGGTGTACCATCTTCTGGGTTTCTCATGCATGTTTTCGATGTAGGAAGATGCCCTTGAACCTGGAGATTTGGGACCCATGCGATGGGTAGCACGCAGTATTACTTTAAAGGGTCTGCGTTTGCTCACCCAACCTCACCAAACCTCTCAGCCCCAAGAGTGTCCACCCTTATGTCTCATCCAGCTGTGGGTCTAGATATGGTCAATCCAGGTTGCATCACAGCCCCTGAACGAATTGTGTAAGAATTTCTCTCTCTTTCCCTGTCTTTGTTTCATGGGTTTTTAAAAGTAATTTATTTTTATAATGGGGTTTAGCTGCTTTTCACGGCTGTGTTTAGGCCGCTTTACACCCACTTGACCCACTAACAGAGAGATATCAATACATAGGTTTTAAGATTATTACTAGTCAGATATATTCTTGTCCGGTGAATCGGGCGTGTTGAGTCCAGTTCTCTGAGCAAGGAGTAGGTCTTGTCTATTACATATTGGGTTTATGGAACGGTATCTGAGCTAATTTGAAACTCTTGTTTTATGTATCACCCCACCTCACCTTTCCCGTTAAGCAGCCATAGTGTGTTTTCTGCATGTGTGACTCTGTTCTGTTTTGTAATTCAGTTCAAGTGTAACGGTTTTTACATTCCCTCTATAAGTGACACCTTATGAGAAGTGTCCTTTTCTGTGTGACTTATTTCACTTAGAATCGTCTTACCTAAATCCACTCATCATGCTGCTACTAGCCTTATGACATTGATTTCATGGCTGAGTGATATTCCATTGTACATAAGGACCACAACTTTTTTATCCATTTTTCGCTTTCCTGGGATATGTAAGGTGGAAGGAAGTGGAGGTCCTTGTCAACAGAGCAGCCCTAAACTTTGGGGTGCTTGTGTCTTGCTGATTTTCAATTTTCCCACTTTATCCCCCCATGCGTGGAAGTGCCCTATGCTCTCTAAGCTGTGTTTTTTAGATGTTTCAGGACACACCGTACACTTCTCCAGAGTGGCTGTTGGCAATTTACATCCCGCCCATCAGTGTAGCAAGGCTCCCATTTCTCCATGGCCTGTCCTGCATTTCTGGTTTTGACACTTTTTTCAGCATGGCCCTTTTGACCGATGGGAAGCGAGACTTCTTTGTAGCGCTGATTTGCCTTTCCAGGTTGCTTGGTTGGACAAAAAGGGCGTATGCGTTTTTTCCTGAATGTATTCAGGAAAAAACGCATACGCCCTTTTTGGCCAAGGGCATCATTGTCAACGTTTTGCCGCTTTTCATGTGCTTTAAAGGCGATTCGAATCTACCTCCTGAAATCTGTTTCCTGCAATTCTGCCTTGATTTCAAATCCTCTTCTTTGCCTTCCCTCAATATATTTGTGGACGAGAGTTATCATTTATAACTCTGCAGGTTTGTGAATTGCAGTGCCCTGAAGCTCCATTTTACAAGTCGCTTTTTTGGGAGCTGGCCGCAAAAGCGCCGGATGGCTTCAGGCCCTGTTCTGGTTCAGGGGAGCAGGCTGAGCCTGTGGTTAATTCTTCTTCCTGATGGGAAAATAGAGTGACCTGTGCCTGTCCCAACACCAAGAGCTAGTCTCTCATTGGTTCCCCGTCTTCCCGTTCATCCTCAGGACAAATTGCAACCTGTACGGAACAGGAGGTTAAAGGTGCTGATGCTCCAAGTAGGGAGATTGCTAGTAAAGTGGCTGGAATGGCGAACCCGAGCACAAGGAGATGAGAAATGAGGTGCGTTTTAGAAACCTTTCCCCATCACACGGTGTACCATCTTCTGGGTTTCTCATGCATGTTTTCGATGTAGGAAGATGCCCTTGAACCTGGAGATTTGGGACCCATGCGATGGGTAGCACGCAGTATTATTTAAAGGGTCTGCGTTTGCTCACCCAACCTCACCAGACCTCTCAGCCCCAAGAGTGTCCACCCTTATGTCTCATCCAGCTGTGGGTCTAGATATGGTCAATCCAGGTTGCATCACAGCCCCTGAACGAATTGTGTAAGAATTTCTCTCTCTTTCCCTGTCTTTGTTTCATGGGTTTTTAAAAGTAATTTATTTTTATAATGGGGTTTAGCTGCTTTTCACGGCTGTGTTTAGGCCGCTTTACACCCACTTGACCCACTAACAGAGAGATATCAATACATAGGTTTTAAGATTATTACTAGTCAGATATATTCTTGTCCGGTGAATCGGGCGTGTTGAGTCCAGTTCTCTGAGCAAGGAGTAGGTCTTGTCTGTTACATATTGGGTTTATGGAACGGTATCTGAGCTAATTTGAAACTGTTGTTTTATGTATCACCCCACCTCACCTTTCCCGTTAAGCAGCCATAGTGTGTTTTCTGCATGTGTGACTCTGTTCTGTTTTGTAAGTCAGTTCAAGTGTAACGGTTTTTACATTCCCTCTATAAGTGACACCTTATGAGAAGTGTCCTTTTCTGTGTGACTTATTTCACTTAGAATCGTCTTACCTAAATCCACTCATCATGCTGCTACTAGCCTTATGACATTGATTTCATGGCTGAGTGATATTCCATTGTACATAAGGACCACAACTTTTTTATCCATTTTTCACTTTCCTGGGATATTTAAGGTGGAATGAAGTGGAGGTCCTTGTCAACAGAGCAGCCCTAAACTTTGGGGTGCTTGTGTCTTGCTGATTTTCAATTTTCCCACTTTATCCCCCCATGCGTGGAAGTGCCCTATGCTCTCTAAGCTGTGTTTTTTAGATGTTTCAGGACACACCGTACACTTCTCCAGAGTGGCTGTTGGCAATTTACATCCCGCCCATCAGTGTAGCAAGGCTCCCATTTCTCCATGGCCTGTCCTGCATTTCTGGTTTTGACACTTTTTTCAGCATGGCCCTTTTGACCGATGGGAAGCGAGACTTCTTTGTAGCGCTGATTTGCCTTTCCAGGTTGCTTGGTTGGCCAAAAAGGGCGTATGCGTTTTTTCCTGAATGTATTCAGGAAAAAACGCATACGCCCTTTTTGGCCAAGGGCATCATTGTCAACGTTTTGCCGCTTTTCATGTGCTTTAAAGGCGATTCGAATCTACCTCCTGAAATCTGTTTCCTGCAATTCTGCCTTGATTTCAAATCCTCTTCTTTGCCTTCCCTCAGTATATTTGTGGACGAGAGTTATCATTTATAACTCTGCAGGTTTGTGAATTGCAGTGCCCTGAAGCTCCATTTTACAAGTCGCTTTTTTGGGAGCCGGCCGCAAAAGCGCAGGATGGCTTCAGGCCCTGTTCTGGTTCAGGGGGGCAGGCTGAGCCTGTGGTTAATTCTTCTTCCTGATGGGAAAATAGAGTGACCTGTGCCTGTCCCAACACCAAGAGCTAGTCTCTCATTGGTTCCCCGTCTTCCCGTTCATCCTCAGGACAAATTGCAACCTGTACGGAACAGGAGGTTAAAGGTGCTGATGCTCCAAGTAGGGAGATTGCTAGTAAAGTGGCTGGAAAGGCGAACCCGAGCACAAGGAGATGAGAAATGAGGTGCGTTTTAGAAACCTTTCCCCATCACACGGTGTACCATCTTCTGGGTTTCTCATGCATGTTTTCGATGTAGGAAGATGCCCTTGAACCTGGAGATTTGGGACCCATGCGATGGGTAGCACGCAGTATTACTTTAAAGGGTCTGCGTTTGCTCACCCAACCTCACCAAACCTCTCAGCCCCAAGAGTGTCCACCCTTATGTCTCATCCAGCTGTGGGTCTAGATATGGTCAATCCAGGTTGCATCACAGCCCCTGAACGAATTGTGTAAGAATTTCTCTCTCTTTCCCTGTCTTTGTTTCATGGGTTTTTAAAAGTAATTTATTTTTATAATGGGGTTTAGCTGCTTTTCACGGCTGTGTTTAGGCCGCTTTACACCCACTTGACCCACTAACAGAGAGATATCAATACATAGGTTTTAAGATTATTACTAGTCAGATATATTCTTGTGCGGTGAATCGGGCGTGTTGAGTCCAGTTCTCTGAGCAAGGAGTAGGTCTTGTCTGTTACATATTGGGTTTATGGAACGGTATCTGAGCTAATTTGAAACTGTTGTTTTATGTATCACCCCACCTCACCTTTCCCGTTAAGCAGCCATAGTGTGTTTTCTGCATGTGTGACTCTGTTCTGTTTTGTAAGTCAGTTCAAGTGTAACGGTTTTTACATTCCCTCTATAAGTGACACCTTATGAGAAGTGTCCTTTTCTGTGTGACTTATTTCACTTAGAATCGTCTTACCTAAATCCACTCATCATGCTGCTACTAGCCTTATGACATTGATTTCATGGCTGAGTGATATTCCATTGTACATAAGGACCACAACTTTTTTATCCATTTTTCACTTTCCTGGGATATTTAAGGTGGAATGAAGTGGAGGTCCTTGTCAACAGAGCAGCCCTAAACTTTGGGGTGCTTGTGTCTTGCTGATTTTCAATTTTCCCACTTTATCCCCCCATGCGTGGAAGTGCCCTATGCTCTCTAAGCTGTGTTTTTTAGATGTTTCAGGACACACCGTACACTTCTCCAGAGTGGCTGTTGGCAATTTACATCCCGCCCATCAGTGTAGCAAGGCTCCCATTTCTCCATGGCCTGTCCTGCATTTCTGGTTTTGACACTTTTTTCAGCATGGCCCTTTTGACCAATGGGAAGCGAGACTTCTTTGTAGCGCTGATTTGCCTTTCCAGGTTGCTTGGTTGGCCAAAAAGGGCGTATGCGTTTTTTCCTGAATGTATTCAGGAAAAAACGCATACGCCCTTTTTGGCCAAGGGCATCATTGTCAACGTTTTGCCGCTTTTCATGTGCTTTAAAGGCGATTCGAATCTACCTCCTGAAATCTGTTTCCTGCAATTCTGCCTTGATTTCAAATCCTCTTCTTTGCCTTCCCTCAGTATATTTGTGGACGAGAGTTATCATTTATAACTCTGCAGGTTTGTGAATTGCAGTGCCCTGAAGCTCCATTTTACAAGTCGCTTTTTTGGGAGCCGGCCGCAAAAGCGCAGGATGGCTTCAGGCCCTGTTCTGGTTCAGGGGGGCAGGCTGAGCCTGTGGTTAATTCTTCTTCCTGATGGGAAAATAGAGTGACCTGTGCCTGTCCCAACACCAAGAGCTAGTCTCTCATTGGTTCCCCGTCTTCCCGTTCATCCTCAGGACAAATTGCAACCTGTACGGAACAGGAGGTTAAAGGTGCTGATGCTCCAAGTAGGGAGATTGCTAGTAAAGTGGCTGGAATGGCGAACCCGAGCACAAGGAGATGAGAAATGAGGTGCGTTTTAGAAACCTTTCCCCATCACACGGTGTACCATCTTCTGGGTTTCTCATGCATGTTTTCGATGTAGGAAGATGCCCTTGAACCTGGAGATTTGGGACCCATGCGATGGGTAGCACGCAGTATTACTTTAAAGGGTCTGCGTTTGCTCACCCAACCTCACCAAACCTCTCAGCCCCAAGAGTGTCCACCCTTATGTCTCATCCAGCTGTGGGTCTAGATATGGTCAATCCAGGTTGCATCACAGCCCCTGAACGAATTGTGTAAGAATTTCTCTCTCTTTCCCTGTCTTTGTTTCATGGGTTTTTAAAAGTAATTTATTTTTATAATGGGGTTTAGCTGCTTTTCACGGCTGTGTTTAGGCCGCTTTACACCCACTTGACCCACTAACAGAGAGATATCAATACATAGGTTTTAAGATTATTACTAGTCAGATATATTCTTGTCCGGTGAATCGGGCGTGTTGAGTCCAGTTCTCTGAGCAAGGAGTAGGTCTTGTCTATTACATATTGGGTTTATGGAACGGTATCTGAGCTAATTTGAAACTCTTGTTTTATGTATCACCCCACCTCACCTTTCCCGTTAAGCAGCCATAGTGTGTTTTCTGCATGTGTGACTCTGTTCTGTTTTGTAATTCAGTTCAAGTGTAACGGTTTTTACATTCCCTCTATAAGTGACACCTTATGAGAAGTGTCCTTTTCTGTGTGACTTATTTCACTTAGAATCGTCTTACCTAAATCCACTCATCATGCTGCTACTAGCCTTATGACATTGATTTCATGGCTGAGTGATATTCCATTGTACATAAGGACCACAACTTTTTTATCCATTTTTCGCTTTCCTGGGATATGTAAGGTGGAAGGAAGTGGAGGTCCTTGTCAACAGAGCAGCCCTAAACTTTGGGGTGCTTGTGTCTTGCTGATTTTCAATTTTCCCACTTTATCCCCCCATGCGTGGAAGTGCCCTATGCTCTCTAAGCTGTGTTTTTTAGATGTTTCAGGACACACCGTACACTTCTCCAGAGTGGCTGTTGGCAATTTACATCCCGCCCATCAGTGTAGCAAGGCTCCCATTTCTCCATGGCCTGTCCTGCATTTCTGGTTTTGACACTTTTTTCAGCATGGCCCTTTTGACCGATGGGAAGCGAGACTTCTTTGTAGCGCTGATTTGCCTTTCCAGGTTGCTTGGTTGGACAAAAAGGGCGTATGCGTTTTTTCCTGAATGTATTCAGGAAAAAACGCATACGCCCTTTTTGGCCAAGGGCATCATTGTCAACGTTTTGCCGCTTTTCATGTGCTTTAAAGGCGATTCGAATCTACCTCCTGAAATCTGTTTCCTGCAATTCTGCCTTGATTTCAAATCCTCTTCTTTGCCTTCCCTCAATATATTTGTGGACGAGAGTTATCATTTATAACTCTGCAGGTTTGTGAATTGCAGTGCCCTGAAGCTCCATTTTACAAGTCGCTTTTTTGGGAGCTGGCCGCAAAAGCGCCGGATGGCTTCAGGCCCTGTTCTGGTTCAGGGGAGCAGGCTGAGCCTGTGGTTAATTCTTCTTCCTGATGGGAAAATAGAGTGACCTGTGCCTGTCCCAACACCAAGAGCTAGTCTCTCATTGGTTCCCCGTCTTCCCGTTCATCCTCAGGACAAATTGCAACCTGTACGGAACAGGAGGTTAAAGGTGCTGATGCTCCAAGTAGGGAGATTGCTAGTAAAGTGGCTGGAATGGCGAACCCGAGCACAAGGAGATGAGAAATGAGGTGCGTTTTAGAAACCTTTCCCCATCACACGGTGTACCATCTTCTGGGTTTCTCATGCATGTTTTCGATGTAGGAAGATGCCCTTGAACCTGGAGATTTGGGACCCATGCGATGGGTAGCACGCAGTATTACTTTAAAGGGTCTGCGTTTGCTCACCCAACCTCACCAAACCTCTCAGCCCCAAGAGTGTCCACCCTTATGTCTCATCCAGCTGTGGGTCTAGATATGGTCAATCCAGGTTGCATCACAGCCCCTGAACGAATTGTGTAAGAATTTCTCTCTCTTTCCCTGTCTTTGTTTCATGGGTTTTTAAAAGTAATTTATTTTTATAATGGGGTTTAGCTGCTTTTCACGGCTGTGTTTATGCCGCTTTACACCCACTTGACACACTAACAGAGAGATATCAATACATAGGTTTTAAGATTATTACTAGTCAGATATATTCTTGTGCGGTCAATCGGGCGTGTTGAGTCCAGTTCTCTGAGCAATGAGTAGGTCTTGTCTATTACATATTGGGTTTATGGAACGGTATCTGAGCTAATTTGAAACTCTTGTTTTATGTATCACCCCACCTCACCTTTCCCGTTAAGCAGCCATAGTGTGTTTTCTGCATGTGTGACTCTGTTCTGTTTTGTAATTCAGTTCAAGTGTAACGGTTTTTACATTCCCTCTATAAGTGACACCTTATGAGAAGTGTCCTTTTCTGTGTGACTTATTTCACTTAGAATCGTCTTACCTAAATCCACTCATCATGCTGCTACTAGCCTTATGACATTGATTTCATGGCTGAGTGATATTCCATTGTACATAAGGACCACAACTTTTTTATCCATTTTTCGCTTTCCTGGGATATTTAAGGTGGAAGGAAGTGGAGGTCCTTGTCAACAGAGCAGCCCTAACCTTTGGGTTGCTTGTGTCTTGCTGATTTTCAATTTTCCCACTTTATCCCCCCATGCGTGGAAGTGCCCTATGCTCTCTAAGCTGTGTTTTTTAGATGTTTCAGGACACACCGTACACTTCTCCAGAGTGGCTGTTGGCAATTTACATCCCGCCCATCAGTGTAGCAAGGCTCCCATTTCTCCATGGCCTGTCCTGCATTTCTGGTTTTGACACTTTTTTCAGCATGGCCCTTTTGACCGATGGGAAGCGAGACTTCTTTGTAGCGCTGATTTGCCTTTCCAGGTTGCTTGGTTGGCCAAAAAGGGCGTATGCGTTTTTTCCTGAATGTATTCAGGAAAAAACGCATACGCCCTTTTTGGCCAAGGGCATCATTGTCAACGTTTTGCCGCTTTTCATGGGCTTTAAAGGCGATTCGAATCTACCTCCTGAAATCTGTTTCCTGCAATTCTGCCTTGATTTCATATCCTCTTCTTTGCCTTCCCTCAATATATTTGTGGACGAGAGTTATCATTTATAACTCTGCAGGTTTGTGAATTGCAGTGCACTGAAGCTCCATTTTACAAGTCGGTTTTTTGGGAGCCGGCCGCAAAAGCGCAGGATGGCTTCAGGCCCTGTTCTGGTTCAGGTGGGCAGGCTGAGCCTGTGGTTAATTCTTCTTCCTGATGGGAAAATAGAGTGACCTGTGCCTGTCCCAACACCAAGAGCTAGTCTCTCATTGGTTCCCCGTCTTCCCGTTCATCCTCAGGACAAATTGCAACCTGTACGGAACAGGAGGTTAAAGGTGCTGATGCTCCAAGTAGGGAGATTGCTAGTAAAGTGGCTGGAATGGCGAACCCGAGCACAAGGAGATGAGAAATGAGGTGCGTTTTAGAAACCTTTCCCCATCACACGGTGTACCAACTTCTGGGTTTCTCATGCATATTTTTGATGTAGGAAGATGCCCTTGAACCTGGAGATTTGGGACCCATGCGATGGGTAGCACGCAGTATTACTTTAAAGGGTCTGCGTTTGCTCACCCAACCTCACCAAACCTCTCAGCCCCAAGAGTGTCCACCCTTATGTCTCATCCAGCTGTGGGTCTAGATATGGTCAATCCAGGTTGCATCACAGCCCCTGAACGAATTGTGTAAGAATTTCTCTCTCTTTCCCTGTCTTTGTTTCATGGGTTTTTAAAAGTAATTTATTTTTATAATGGGGTTTAGCTGCTTTTCACGGCTGTGTTTATGCCGCTTTACACCCACTTGACACACTAACAGAGAGATATCAATACATAGGTTTTAAGATTATTACTAGTCAGATATATTCTTGTGCGGTGAATCGGGCGTGTTGAGTCCAGTTCTCTGAGCAAGGAGTAGGTCTTGTCTATTACATATTGGGTTTATGGAACGGTATCTGAGCTAATTTGAAACTCTTGTTTTATGTATCACCCCACCTCACCTTTCCCGTTAAGCAGCCATAGTGTGTTTTCTGCATGTGTGACTCTGTTCTGTTTTGTAATTCAGTTCAAGTGTAACGGTTTTTACATTCCCTCTATAAGTGACACCTTATGAGAAGTGTCCTTTTCTGTGTGACTTATTTCACTTAGAATCGTCTTACCTAAATCCACTCATCATGCTGCTACTAGCCTTATGACATTGATTTCATGGCTGAGTGATATTCCATTGTACATAAGGACCACAACTTTTTTATCCATTTTTCGCTTTCCTGGGATATTTAAGGTGGAAGGAAGTGGAGGTCCTTGTCAACAGAGCAGCCCTAAACTTTGGGGTGCTTGTGTCTTGCTGATTTTCAATTTTCCCACTTTATCCCCCCATGCGTGGAAGTGCCCTATGCTCTCTAAGCTGTGTTTTTTAGATGTTTCAGGACACACCGTACACTTCTCCAGAGTGGCTGTTGGCAATTTACATCCCGCCCATCAGTGTAGCAAGGCTCCCATTTCTCCATGGCCTGTCCTGCATTTCTGGTTTTGACACTTTTTTCAGCATGGCCCTTTTGACCGATGGGAAGCGAGACTTCTTTGTAGCGCTGATTTGCCTTTCCAGGTTGCTTGGTTGGCCAAAAAGGGCGTATGCGTTTTTTCCTGAATGTATTCAGGAAAAAACGCATACGCCCTTTTTGGCCAAGGGCATCATTGTCAACGTTTTGCCGCTTTTCATGTGCTTTAAAGGCGATTCGAATCTACCTCCTGAAATCTGTTTCCTGCAATTCTGCCTTGATTTCAAATCCTCTTCTTTGCCTTCCCTCAATATATTTGTGGACGAGAGTTATCATTTATAACTCTGCAGGTTTGTGAATTGCAGTGCCCTGAAGCTCCATTTTACAAGTCGGTTTTTTGGGAGCTGGCCGCAAAAGCGCAGGATGGCTTCAGGCCCTGTTCTGGTTCAGGGGGGCAGGCTGAGCCTGTGGTTAATTCTTCTTCCTGATGGGAAAATAGAGTGACCTGTGCCTCTCCCAACACCAAGAGCTAGTCTCTCATTGGTTCCCCGTCTTCCCGTTCATCCTCAGGACAAATTGCAACCTGTACGGAACAGGAGGTTAAAGGTGCTGATGCTCCAAGTAGGGAGATTGCTAGTAAAGTGGCTGGAATGGCGAACCCGAGCACAAGGAGATGAGAAATGAGGTGCGTTTTAGAAACCTTTCCCCATCACACGGTGTACCATCTTCTGGGTTTCTCATGCATGTTTTCGATGTAGGAAGATGCCCTTGAACCTGGAGATTTGGGACCCATGCGATGGGTAGCACGCAGTATTACTTTAAAGGGTCTGCGTTTGCTCACCCAACCTCACCAAACCTCTCAGCCCCAAGAGTGTCCACCCTTATGTCTCATCCAGCTGTGGGTCTAGATATGGTCAATCCAGGTTGCATCACAGCCCCTGAACGAATTGTGTAAGAATTTCTCTCTCTTTCCCTGTCTTTGTTTCATGGGTTTTTAAAAGTAATTTATTTTTATAATGGGGTTTAGCTGCTTTTCACGGCTGTGTTTAGGCCGCTTTACACCCACTTGACCCACTAACAGAGAGATATCAATACATAGGTTTTAAGATTATTACTAGTCAGATATATTCTTGTGCGGTGAATCGGGCGTGTTGAGTCCAGTTCTCTGAGCAAGGAGTAGGTCTTGTCTGTTACATATTGGGTTTATGGAACGGTATCTGAGCTAATTTGAAACTCTTGTTTTATGTATCACCCCACCTCACCTTTCCCGTTAAGCAGCCATAATGTGTTTTCTGCATGTGTGACTCTGTTCTGTTTTGTAATTCAGTTCAAGTGTAACGGTTTTTACATTCCCTCTATAAGTGACACCTTATGAGAAGTGTCCTTTTCTGTGTGACTTATTTCACTTAGAATCGTCTTACCTAAATCCACTCATCATGCTGCTACTAGCCTTATGACATTGATTTCATGGCTGAGTGATATTCCATTGTACATAAGGACCACAACTTTTTTATCCATTTTTCGCTTTCCTGGGATATTTAAGGTGGAAGGAAGTGGAGGTCCTTGTCAACAGAGCAGCCCTAAACTTTGGGGTGCTTGTGTCTTGCTGATTTTCAATTTTCCCACTTTATCCCCCCATGCGTGGAAGTGCCCTATGCTCTCTAAGCTGTGTTTTTTAGATGTTTCAGGACACACCGTACACTTCTCCAGAGTGGCTGTTGGCAATTTACATCCCGCCCATCAGTGTAGCAAGGCTCCCATTTCTCCATGGCCTGTCCTGCATTTCTGGTTTTGACACTTTTTTCAGCATGGCCCTTTTGACCGATGGGAAGCGAGACTTCTTTGTAGCGCTGATTTGCCTTTCCAGGTTGCTTGGTTGGCCAAAAAGGGCGTATGCGTTTTTTCCTGAATGTATTCAGGAAAAAACGCATACGCCCTTTTTGGCCAAGGGCATCATTGTCAACGTTTTGCCGCTTTTCATGTGCTTTAAAGGCGATTCGAATCTACCTCCTGAAATCTGTTTCCTGCAATTCTGCCTTGATTTCAAATCCTCTTCTTTGCCTTCCCTCAATATATTTGTGGACGAGAGTTATCATTTATAACTCTGCAGGTTTGTGAATTGCAGTGCCCTGAAGCTCCATTTTACAAGTCGGTTTTTTGGGGGCTGGCCGCAAAAGCGCAGGATGGCTTCAGGCCCTGTTCTGGTTCAGGGGGGCAGGCTGAGCCTGTGGTTAATTCTTCTTCCTGATGGGAAAATAGAGTGACCTGTGCCTCTCCCAACACCAAGAGCTAGTCTCTCATTGGTTCCCCGTCTTCCCGTTCATCCTCAGGACAAATTGCAACCTGTACGGAACAGGAGGTTAAAGGTGCTGATGCTCCAAGTAGGGAGATTGCTAGTAAAGTGGCTGGAATGGCGAACCCGAGCACAAGGAGATGAGAAATGAGGTGCGTTTTAGAAACCTTTCCCCATCACACGGTGTACCATCTTCTGGGTTTCTCATGCATGTTTTCGATGTAGGAAGATGCCCTTGAACCTGGAGATTTGGGACCCATGCGATGGGTAGCACGCAGTATTACTTTAAATGGTCTGCGTTTGCTCACCCAACCTCACCAAACCTCTCAGCCCCAAGAGTGTCCACCCTTATGAGTCATCCAGCTGTGGGTCTAGATATGGTCAATCCAGGTTGCATCACAGCTCCTGAACGAATTGTGTAAGAATTTCTCTCTCTTTCCCTGTCTTTGTTTCATGGGTTTTTAAAAGTAATTTATTTTTATAATGGGGTGTAGCTGCTTTTCACGGCTGTGTTTATGCCGCTTTACACCCACTTGACACACTAACAGAGAGATATCAATACATAGGTTTTAAGATTATTACTAGTCAGATATATTCTTGTGCGGTGAATCGGGCGTGTTGAGTCCAGTTCTCTGAGCAAGGAGTAGGTCTTGTCTGTTACATATTGGGTTTATGGAACGGTATCTGAGCTAATTTGAAACTCTTGTTTTATGTATCACCCCACCTCACCTTTCCCGTTAAGCAGCCATAGTGTGTTTTCTGCATGTGTGACTCTGTTCTGTTTTGTAATTCAGTTCAAGTGTAACGGTTTTTACATTCCCTCTATAAGTGACACCTTATGAGAAGTGTCCTTTTCTGTGTGACTTATTTCACTTAGAATCGTCTTACCTAAATCCACTCATCATGCTGCTACTAGCCTTATGACATTGATTTCATGGCTGAGTGATATTCCATTGTACATAAGGACCACAACTTTTTTATCCATTTTTCGCTTTCCTGGGATATTTAAGGTGGAATGAAGTGGAGGTCCTTGTCAACAGAGCAGCCCTAAGCTTTGGGGTGCTTGTGTCTTGCTGATTTTCAATTTTCCCACTTTATCCCCCCATGCGTGGAAGTGCCCTATGCTCTCTAAGCTGTGTTTTTTAGATGTTTCAGGACACACCGTACACTTCTCCAGAGTGGCTGTTGGCAATTTACATCCCGCCCATCAGTGTAGCAAGGCTCCCATTTCTCCATGGCCTGTCCTGCATTTCTGGTTTTGACACTTTTTTCAGCATGGCCCTTTTGACCGATGGGAAGCGAGACTTCTTTGTAGCGCTGATTTGCCTTTCCAGGTTGCTTGGTTGGCCAAAAAGGGCGTATGCGTTTTTTCCTGAATGTATTCAGGAAAAAACGCATACGCCCTTTTTGGCCAAGGGCATCATTGTCAACGTTTTGCCGCTTTTCATGTGCTTTAAAGGCGATTCGAATCTACCTCCTGAAATCTGTTTCCTGCAATTCTGCCTTGATTTTAAATCCTCTTCTTTGCCTTCCCTCAGTATATTTGTGGACGAGAGTTATCATTTATAACTCTGCAGGTTTGTGAATTGCAGTGCCCTGAAGCTCCATTTTACAAGTCGCTTTTTTGGGAGCCGGCCGCAAAAGCGCAGGATGGCTTCAGGCCCTGTTCTGGTTCCGGGGGGCAGGCTGAGCCTGTGGTTAATTCTTCTTCCTGATGGGAAAATAGAGTGACCTGTGCCTGTCCCAACACCAAGAGCTAGTCTCTCATTGGTTCCCCGTCTTCCCGTTCATCCTCAGGACAAATTGCAACCTGTACGGAACAGGAGGTTAAAGGTGCTGATGCTCCAAGTAGGGAGATTGCTAGTAAAGTGGCTGTAATGTCGAACCCGAGCACAAGGAGATGAGAAATGAGGTACGTTTTAGAAACCTTTCCCCATCACACGGTGTACCATCTTCTGGGTTTCTCATGCATGTTTTCGATGTAGGAAGATGCCCTTGAACCTGGAGATTTGGGACCCATGCGATGGGTAGCACGCAGTATTACTTTAAAGGGTCTGTGTTTGCTCACCCAACCTCACCAAACCTCTCAGCCCCAAGAGTGTCCACCCTTATGTCTCATCCAGCTGTGGGTCTAGATATGGTCAATCCAGGTTGCATCACAGCCCCTGAACGAATTGTGTAAGAATTTCTCTCTCTTTCCCTGTCTTTGTTTCATGGGTTTTTAAAAGTAATTTATTTTTATAATGGGGTTTAGCTGCTTTTCACGGCTGTGTTTAGGCCGCTTTACACCCACTTGACACACTAACCGAGAGATATCAATACATAGGTTTTAAGATTATTACTAGTCAGATATATTCTTGTGCGGTGAATCGGGCGTGTTGAGTCCAGTTCTCTGAGCAAGGAGTAGGTCTTGTCTATTACATATTGGGTTTATGGAACGGTATCTGAGCTAATTTGAAACTCTTGTTTTATGTATCACCCCACCTCACCTTTCCCGTTAAGCAGCCATAGTGTGTTTTCTGCATGTGTGACTCTGTTCTGTTTTGTAATTCAGTTCAAGTGTAACGGTTTTTACATTCCCTCTATAAGTGACACCTTATGAGAAGTGTCCTTTTCTGTGTGACTTATTTCACTTAGAATCGTCTTACCTAAATCCACTCATCATGCTGCTACTAGCCTTATGACATTGATTTCATGGCTGAGTGATATTCCATTGTACATAAGGACCACAACTTTTTTATCCATTTTTCGCTTTCCTGGGATATTTAAGGTGGAAGGAAGTGGAGGTCCTTGTCAACAGAGCAGCCCTAAACTTTGGGGTGCTTGTGTCTTGCTGATTTTCAATTTTCCCACTTTATCCCCCCATGCGTGGAAGTGCCCTATGCTCTCTAAGCTGTGTTTTTTAGATGTTTCAGGACACACCGTACACTTCTCCAGAGTGGCTGTTGGCAATTTACATCCCGCCCATCAGTGTAGCAAGGCTCCCATTTCTCCATGGCCTGTCCTGCATTTCTGGTTTTGACACTTTTTTCAGCATGGCCCTTTTGACCGATGGGAAGCGAGACTTCTTTGTAGCGCTGATTTGCCTTTCCAGGTTGCTTGGTTGGCCAAAAAGGGCGTATGCGTTTTTTCCTGAATGTATTCAGGAAAAAACGCATACGCCCTTTTTGGCCAAGGGCCTCATTGTCAACGTTTTGCCGCTTTTCATGTGCTTTAAAGGCGATTCGAATCTACCTCCTGAAATCTGTTTCCTGCAATTCTGCCTTGATTTCAAATCCTCTTCTTTGCCTTCCCTCAGTATATTTGTGGACGAGAGTTATCATTTATAACTCTGCAGGTTTGTGAATTGCAGTGCCCTGAAGCTCCATTTTACAAGTCGCTTTTTTGGGAGCCGGCCGCAAAAGCGCAGGATGGCTTCAGGCCCTGTTCTGGTTCAGGGGGGCAGGCTGAGCCTGTGGTTAATTCTTCTTCCTGATGGGAAAATAGAGTGACCTGTGCCTGTCCCAACACCAAGAGCTAGTCTCTCATTGGTTCCCCGTCTTCCCGTTCATCCTCAGGACAAATTGCAACCTGTACGGAACAGGAGGTTAAAGGTGCTGATGCTCCAAGTAGGGAGATTGCTAGTAAAGTGGCTGGAATGGCGAACCCGAGCACAAGGAGATGAGAAATGAGGTGCGTTTTAGAAACCTTTCCCCATCACACGGTGTACCATCTTCTGGGTTTCTCATGCATGTTTTCGATGTAGGAAGATGCCCTTGAACCTGGAGATTTGGGACCCATGCGATGGGTAGCACGCAGTATTACTTTAAAGGGTCTGCGTTTGCTCACCCAACCTCACCAAACCTCTCAGCCCCAAGAGTGTCCACCCTTATGTCTCATCCAGCTGTGGGTCTAGATATGGTCAATCCAGGTTGCATCACAGCCCCTGAACGAATTGTGTAAGAATTTCTCTCTCTTTCCCTGTCTTTGTTTCATGGGTTTTTAAAAGTAATTTATTTTTATAATGGGGTTTAGCTGCTTTTCACGGCTGTGTTTATGCCGCTTTACACCCACTTGACACACTAACAGAGAGATATCAATACATAGGTTTTAAGATTATTACTAGTCAGATATATTCTTGTGCGGTCAATCGGGCGTGTTGAGTCCAGTTCTCTGAGCAATGAGTAGGTCTTGTCTATTACATATTGGGTTTATGGAACGGTATCTGAGCTAATTTGAAACTCTTGTTTTATGTATCACCCCACCTCACCTTTCCCGTTAAGCAGCCATAGTGTGTTTTCTGCATGTGTGACTCTGTTCTGTTTTGTAATTCAGTTCAAGTGTAACGGTTTTTACATTCCCTCTATAAGTGACACCTTATGAGAAGTGTCCTTTTCTGTGTGACTTATTTCACTTAGAATCGTCTTACCTAAATCCACTCATCATGCTGCTACTAGCCTTATGACATTGATTTCATGGCTGAGTGATATTCCATTGTACATAAGGACCACAACTTTTTTATCCATTTTTCGCTTTCCTGGGATATTTAAGGTGGAAGGAAGTGGAGGTCCTTGTCAACAGAGCAGCCCTAACCTTTGGGTTGCTTGTGTCTTGCTGATTTTCAATTTTCCCACTTTATCCCCCCATGCGTGGAAGTGCCCTATGCTCTCTAAGCTGTGTTTTTTAGATGTTTCAGGACACACCGTACACTTCTCCAGAGTGGCTGTTGGCAATTTACATCCCGCCCATCAGTGTAGCAAGGCTCCCATTTCTCCATGGCCTGTCCTGCATTTCTGGTTTTGACACTTTTTTCAGCATGGCCCTTTTGACCGATGGGAAGCGAGACTTCTTTGTAGCGCTGATTTGCCTTTCCAGGTTGCTTGGTTGGCCAAAAAGGGCGTATGCGTTTTTTCCTGAATGTATTCAGGAAAAAACGCATACGCCCTTTTTGGCCAAGGGCATCATTGTCAACGTTTTGCCGCTTTTCATGGGCTTTAAAGGCGATTCGAATCTACCTCCTGAAATCTGTTTCCTGCAATTCTGCCTTGATTTCAAATCCTCTTCTTTGCCTTCCCTCAATATATTTGTGGACGAGAGTTATCATTTATAACTCTGCAGGTTTGTGAATTGCAGTGCCCTGAAGCTCCATTTTACAAGTCGGTTTTTTGGGAGCTGGCCGCAAAAGCGCAGGATGGCTTCAGGCCCTGTTCTGGTTCAGGGGGGCAGGCTGAGCCTGTGGTTAATTCTTCTTCCTGATGGGAAAATAGAGTGACCTGTGCCTCTCCCAACACCAAGAGCTAGTCTCTCATTGGTTCCCCGTCTTCCCGTTCATCCTCAGGACAAATTGCAACCTGTACGGAACAGGAGGTTAAAGGTGCTGATGCTCCAAGTAGGGAGATTGCTAGTAAAGTGGCTGGAATGGCGAACCCGAGCACAAGGAGATGAGAAATGAGGTGCGTTTTAGAAACCTTTCCCCATCACACGGTGTACCATCTTCTGGGTTTCTCATGCATGTTTTCGATGTAGGAAGATGCCCTTGAACCTGGAGATTTGGGACCCATGCGATGGGTAGCACGCAGTATTACTTTAAAGGGTCTGCGTTTGCTCACCCAACCTCACCAAACCTCTCAGCCCCAAGAGTGTCCACCCTTATGTCTCATCCAGCTGTGGGTCTAGATATGGTCAATCCAGGTTGCATCACAGCCCCTGAACGAATTGTGTAAGAATTTCTCTCTCTTTCCCTGTCTTTGTTTCATGGGTTTTTAAAAGTAATTTATTTTTATAATGGGGTTTAGCTGCTTTTCACGGCTGTGTTTAGGCCGCTTTACACCCACTTGACCCACTAACAGAGAGATATCAATACATAGGTTTTAAGATTATTACTAGTCAGATATATTCTTGTGCGGTGAATCGGGCGTGTTGAGTCCAGTTCTCTGAGCAAGGAGTAGGTCTTGTCTGTTACATATTGGGTTTATGGAACGGTATCTGAGCTAATTTGAAACTCTTGTTTTATGTATCACCCCACCTCACCTTTCCCGTTAAGCAGCCATAATGTGTTTTCTGCATGTGTGACTCTGTTCTGTTTTGTAATTCAGTTCAAGTGTAACGGTTTTTACATTCCCTCTATAAGTGACACCTTATGAGAAGTGTCCTTTTCTGTGTGACTTATTTCACTTAGAATCGTCTTACCTAAATCCACTCATCATGCTGCTACTAGCCTTATGACATTGATTTCATGGCTGAGTGATATTCCATTGTACATAAGGACCACAACTTTTTTATCCATTTTTCGCTTTCCTGGGATATTTAAGGTGGAAGGAAGTGGAGGTCCTTGTCAACAGAGCAGCCCTAAACTTTGGGGTGCTTGTGTCTTGCTGATTTTCAATTTTCCCACTTTATCCCCCCATGCGTGGAAGTGCCCTATGCTCTCTAAGCTGTGTTTTTTAGATGTTTCAGGACACACCGTACACTTCTCCAGAGTGGCTGTTGGCAATTTACATCCCGCCCATCAGTGTAGCAAGGCTCCCATTTCTCCATGGCCTGTCCTGCATTTCTGGTTTTGACACTTTTTTCAGCATGGCCCTTTTGACCGATGGGAAGCGAGACTTCTTTGTAGCGCTGATTTGCCTTTCCAGGTTGCTTGGTTGGCCAAAAAGGGCGTATGCGTTTTTTCCTGAATGTATTCAGGAAAAAACGCATACGCCCTTTTTGGCCAAGGGCATCATTGTCAACGTTTTGCCGCTTTTCATGTGCTTTAAAGGCGATTCGAATCTACCTCCTGAAATCTGTTTCCTGCAATTCTGCCTTGATTTCAAATCCTCTTCTTTGCCTTCCCTCAATATATTTGTGGACGAGAGTTATCATTTATAACTCTGCAGGTTTGTGAATTGCAGTGCCCTGAAGCTCCATTTTACAAGTCGGTTTTTTGGGGGCTGGCCGCAAAAGCGCAGGATGGCTTCAGGCCCTGTTCTGGTTCAGGGGGGCAGGCTGAGCCTGTGGTTAATTCTTCTTCCTGATGGGAAAATAGAGTGACCTGTGCCTCTCCCAACACCAAGAGCTAGTCTCTCATTGGTTCCCCGTCTTCCCGTTCATCCTCAGGACAAATTGCAACCTGTACGGAACAGGAGGTTAAAGGTGCTGATGCTCCAAGTAGGGAGATTGCTAGTAAAGTGGCTGGAATGGCGAACCCGAGCACAAGGAGATGAGAAATGAGGTGCGTTTTAGAAACCTTTCCCCATCACACGGTGTACCATCTTCTGGGTTTCTCATGCATGTTTTCGATGTAGGAAGATGCCCTTGAACCTGGAGATTTGGGACCCATGCGATGGGTAGCACGCAGTATTACTTTAAATGGTCTGCGTTTGCTCACCCAACCTCACCAAACCTCTCAGCCCCAAGAGTGTCCACCCTTATGAGTCATCCAGCTGTGGGTCTAGATATGGTCAATCCAGGTTGCATCACAGCTCCTGAACGAATTGTGTAAGAATTTCTCTCTCTTTCCCTGTCTTTGTTTCATGGGTTTTTAAAAGTAATTTATTTTTATAATGGGGTGTAGCTGCTTTTCACGGCTGTGTTTATGCCGCTTTACACCCACTTGACACACTAACAGAGAGATATCAATACATAGGTTTTAAGATTATTACTAGTCAGATATATTCTTGTGCGGTGAATCGGGCGTGTTGAGTCCAGTTCTCTGAGCAAGGAGTAGGTCTTGTCTGTTACATATTGGGTTTATGGAACGGTATCTGAGCTAATTTGAAACTCTTGTTTTATGTATCACCCCACCTCACCTTTCCCGTTAAGCAGCCATAGTGTGTTTTCTGCATGTGTGACTCTGTTCTGTTTTGTAATTCAGTTCAAGTGTAACGGTTTTTACATTCCCTCTATAAGTGACACCTTATGAGAAGTGTCCTTTTCTGTGTGACTTATTTCACTTAGAATCGTCTTACCTAAATCCACTCATCATGCTGCTACTAGCCTTATGACATTGATTTCATGGCTGAGTGATATTCCATTGTACATAAGGACCACAACTTTTTTATCCATTTTTCGCTTTCCTGGGATATTTAAGGTGGAATGAAGTGGAGGTCCTTGTCAACAGAGCAGCCCTAAGCTTTGGGGTGCTTGTGTCTTGCTGATTTTCAATTTTCCCACTTTATCCCCCCATGCGTGGAAGTGCCCTATGCTCTCTAAGCTGTGTTTTTTAGATGTTTCAGGACACACCGTACACTTCTCCAGAGTGGCTGTTGGCAATTTACATCTCGCCCATCAGTGTAGCAAGGCTCCCATTTCTCCATGGCCTGTCCTGCATTTCTGGTTTTGACACTTTTTTCAGCATGGCCCTTTTGACCGATGGGAAGCGAGACTTCTTTGTAGCGCTGATTTGCCTTTCCAGGTTGCTTGGTTGGCCAAAAAGGGCGTATGCGTTTTTTCCTGAATGTATTCAGGAAAAAACGCATACGCCCTTTTTGGCCAAGGGCATCATTGTCAACGTTTTGCCGCTTTTCATGTGCTTTAAAGGCGATTCGAATCTACCTCCTGAAATCTGTTTCCTGCAATTCTGCCTTGATTTTAAATCCTCTTCTTTGCCTTCCCTCAGTATATTTGTGGACGAGAGTTATCATTTATAACTCTGCAGGTTTGTGAATTGCAGTGCCCTGAAGCTCCATTTTACAAGTCGCTTTTTTGGGAGCCGGCCGCAAAAGCGCAGGATGGCTTCAGGCCCTGTTCTGGTTCCGGGGGGCAGGCTGAGCCTGTGGTTAATTCTTCTTCCTGATGGGAAAATAGAGTGACCTGTGCCTGTCCCAACACCAAGAGCTAGTCTCTCATTGGTTCCCCGTCTTCCCGTTCATCCTCAGGACAAATTGCAACCTGTACGGAACAGGAGGTTAAAGGTGCTGATGCTCCAAGTAGGGAGATTGCTAGTAAAGTGGCTGTAATGTCGAACCCGAGCACAAGGAGATGAGAAATGAGGTACGTTTTAGAAACCTTTCCCCATCACACGGTGTACCATCTTCTGGGTTTCTCATGCATGTTTTCGATGTAGGAAGATGCCCTTGAACCTGGAGATTTGGGACCCATGCGATGGGTAGCACGCAGTATTACTTTAAAGGGTCTGTGTTTGCTCACCCAACCTCACCAAACCTCTCAGCCCCAAGAGTGTCCACCCTTATGTCTCATCCAGCTGTGGGTCTAGATATGGTCAATCCAGGTTGCATCACAGCCCCTGAACGAATTGTGTAAGAATTTCTCTCTCTTTCCCTGTCTTTGTTTCATGGGTTTTTAAAAGTAATTTATTTTTATAATGGGGTTTAGCTGCTTTTCACGGCTGTGTTTAGGCCGCTTTACACCCACTTGACACACTAACCGAGAGATATCAATACATAGGTTTTAAGATTATTACTAGTCAGATATATTCTTGTGCGGTGAATCGGGCGTGTTGAGTCCAGTTCTCTGAGCAAGGAGTAGGTCTTGTCTATTACATATTGGGTTTATGGAACGGTATCTGAGCTAATTTGAAACTCTTGTTTTATGTATCACCCCACCTCACCTTTCCCGTTAAGCAGCCATAGTGTGTTTTCTGCATGTGTGACTCTGTTCTGTTTTGTAATTCAGTTCAAGTGTAACGGTTTTTACATTCCCTCTATAAGTGACACCTTATGAGAAGTGTCCTTTTCTGTGTGACTTATTTCACTTAGAATCGTCTTACCTAAATCCACTCATCATGCTGCTACTAGCCTTATGACATTGATTTCATGGCTGAGTGATATTCCATTGTACATAAGGACCACAACTTTTTTATCCATTTTTCGCTTTCCTGGGATATTTAAGGTGGAAGGAAGTGGAGGTCCTTGTCAACAGAGCAGCCCTAAACTTTGGGGTGCTTGTGTCTTGCTGATTTTCAATTTTCCCACTTTATCCCCCCATGCGTGGAAGTGCCCTATGCTCTCTAAGCTGTGTTTTTTAGATGTTTCAGGACACACCGTACACTTCTCCAGAGTGGCTGTTGGCAATTTACATCCCGCCCATCAGTGTAGCAAGGCTCCCATTTCTCCATGGCCTGTCCTGCATTTCTGGTTTTGACACTTTTTTCAGCATGGCCCTTTTGACCGATGGGAAGCGAGACTTCTTTGTAGCGCTGATTTGCCTTTCCAGGTTGCTTGGTTGGCCAAAAAGGGCGTATGCGTTTTTTCCTGAATGTATTCAGGAAAAAACGCATACGCCCTTTTTGGCCAAGGGCCTCATTGTCAACGTTTTGCCGCTTTTCATGTGCTTTAAAGGCGATTCGAATCTACCTCCTGAAATCTGTTTCCTGCAATTCTGCCTTGATTTCAAATCCTCTTCTTTGCCTTCCCTCAGTATATTTGTGGACGAGAGTTATCATTTATAACTCTGCAGGTTTGTGAATTGCAGTGCCCTGAAGCTCCATTTTACAAGTCGCTTTTTTGGGAGCCGGCCGCAAAAGCGCAGGATGGCTTCAGGCCCTGTTCTGGTTCAGGGGGGCAGGCTGAGCCTGTGGTTAATTCTTCTTCCTGATGGGAAAATAGAGTGACCTGTGCCTGTCCCAACACCAAGAGCTAGTCTCTCATTGGTTCCCCGTCTTCCCGTTCATCCTCAGGACAAATTGCAACCTGTACGGAACAGGAGGTTAAAGGTGCTGATGCTCCAAGTAGGGAGATTGCTAGTAAAGTGGCTGGAATGGCGAACCCGAGCACAAGGAGATGAGAAATGAGGTGCGTTTTAGAAACCTTTCCCCATCACACGGTGTACCATCTTCTGGGTTTCTCATGCATGTTTTCGATGTAGGAAGATGCCCTTGAACCTGGAGATTTGGGACCCATGCGATGGGTAGCACGCAGTATTACTTTAAAGGGTCTGCGTTTGCTCACCCAACCTCACCAAACCTCTCAGAACCAAGAGTGTCCACCCTTATGTCTCATCCAGCTGTGGGTCTAGATATGGTCAATCCAGGTTGCATCACAGCCCCTGAACGAATTGTGTAAGAATTTCTCTCTCTTTCCCTGTCTTTGTTTCATGGGTTTTTAAAAGTAATTTATTTTTATAATGGGGTTTAGCTGCTTTTCACGGCTGTGTTTATGCCGCTTTACACCCACTTGACACACTAACAGAGAGATATCAATACATAGGTTTTAAGATTATTACTAGTCAGATATATTCTTGTGCGGTCAATCGGGCGTGTTGAGTCCAGTTCTCTGAGCAATGAGTAGGTCTTGTCTATTACATATTGGGTTTATGGAACGGTATCTGAGCTAATTTGAAACTCTTGTTTTATGTATCACCCCACCTCACCTTTCCCGTTAAGCAGCCATAGTGTGTTTTCTGCATGTGTGACTCTGTTCTGTTTTGTAATTCAGTTCAAGTGTAACGGTTTTTACATTCCCTCTATAAGTGACACCTTATGAGAAGTGTCCTTTTCTGTGTGACTTATTTCACTTAGAATCGTCTTACCTAAATCCACTCATCATGCTGCTACTAGCCTTATGACATTGATTTCATGGCTGAGTGATATTCCATTGTACATAAGGACCACAACTTTTTTATCCATTTTTCGCTTTCCTGGGATATTTAAGGTGGAAGGAAGTGGAGGTCCTTGTCAACAGAGCAGCCCTAACCTTTGGGTTGCTTGTGTCTTGCTGATTTTCAATTTTCCCACTTTATCCCCCCATGCGTGGAAGTGCCCTATGCTCTCTAAGCTGTGTTTTTTAGATGTTTCAGGACACACCGTACACTTCTCCAGAGTGGCTGTTGGCAATTTACATCCCGCCCATCAGTGTAGCAAGGCTCCCATTTCTCCATGGCCTGTCCTGCATTTCTGGTTTTGACACTTTTTTCAGCATGGCCCTTTTGACCGATGGGAAGCGAGACTTCTTTGTAGCGCTGATTTGCCTTTCCAGGTTGCTTGGTTGGCCAAAAAGGGCGTATGCGTTTTTTCCTGAATGTATTCAGGAAAAAACGCATACGCCCTTTTTGGCCAAGGGCATCATTGTCAACGTTTTGCCGCTTTTCATGGGCTTTAAAGGCGATTCGAATCTACCTCCTGAAATCTGTTTCCTGCAATTCTGCCTTGATTTCAAATCCTCTTCTTTGCCTTCCCTCAATATATTTGTGGACGAGAGTTATCATTTATAACTCTGCAGGTTTGTGAATTGCAGTGCACTGAAGCTCCATTTTACAAGTCGGTTTTTTGGGAGCCGGCCGCAAAAGCGCAGGATGGCTTCAGGCCCTGTTCTGGTTCAGGTGGGCAGGCTGAGCCTGTGGTTAATTCTTCTTCCTGATGGGAAAATAGAGTGACCTGTGCCTGTCCCAACACCAAGAGCTAGTCTCTCATTGGTTCCCCGTCTTCCCGTTCATCCTCAGGACAAATTGCAACCTGTACGGAACAGGAGGTTAAAGGTGCTGATGCTCCAAGTAGGGAGATTGCTAGTAAAGTGGCTGGAATGGCGAACCCGAGCACAAGGAGATGAGAAATGAGGTGCGTTTTAGAAACCTTTCCCCATCACACGGTGTACCAACTTCTGGGTTTCTCATGCATATTTTTGATGTAGGAAGATGCCCTTGAACCTGGAGATTTGGGACCCATGCGATGGGTAGCACGCAGTATTACTTTAAAGGGTCTGCGTTTGCTCACCCAACCTCACCAAACCTCTCAGCCCCAAGAGTGTCCACCCTTATGTCTCATCCAGCTGTGGGTCTAGATATGGTCAATCCAGGTTGCATCACAGCCCCTGAACGAATTGTGTAAGAATTTCTCTCTCTTTCCCTGTCTTTGTTTCATGGGTTTTTAAAAGTAATTTATTTTTATAATGGGGTTTAGCTGCTTTTCACGGCTGTGTTTATGCCGCTTTACACCCACTTGACACACTAACAGAGAGATATCAATACATAGGTTTTAAGATTATTACTAGTCAGATATATTCTTGTGCGGTGAATCGGGCGTGTTGAGTCCAGTTCTCTGAGCAAGGAGTAGGTCTTGTCTATTACATATTGGGTTTATGGAACGGTATCTGAGCTAATTTGAAACTCTTGTTTTATGTATCACCCCACCTCACCTTTCCCGTTAAGCAGCCATAGTGTGTTTTCTGCATGTGTGACTCTGTTCTGTTTTGTAATTCAGTTCAAGTGTAACGGTTTTTACATTCCCTCTATAAGTGACACCTTATGAGAAGTGTCCTTTTCTGTGTGACTTATTTCACTTAGAATCGTCTTACCTAAATCCACTCATCATGCTGCTACTAGCCTTATGACATTGATTTCATGGCTGAGTGATATTCCATTGTACATAAGGACCACAACTTTTTTATCCATTTTTCGCTTTCCTGGGATATTTAAGGTGGAAGGAAGTGGAGGTCCTTGTCAACAGAGCAGCCCTAAACTTTGGGGTGCTTGTGTCTTGCTGATTTTCAATTTTCCCACTTTATCCCCCCATGCGTGGAAGTGCCCTATGCTCTCTAAGCTGTGTTTTTTAGATGTTTCAGGACACACCGTACACTTCTCCAGAGTGGCTGTTGGCAATTTACATCCCGCCCATCAGTGTAGCAAGGCTCCCATTTCTCCATGGCCTGTCCTGCATTTCTGGTTTTGACACTTTTTTCAGCATGGCCCTTTTGACCGATGGGAAGCGAGACTTCTTTGTAGCGCTGATTTGCCTTTCCAGGTTGCTTGGTTGGCCAAAAAGGGCGTATGCGTTTTTTCCTGAATGTATTCAGGAAAAAACGCATACGCCCTTTTTGGCCAAGGGCATCATTGTCAACGTTTTGCCGCTTTTCATGTGCTTTAAAGGCGATTCGAATCTACCTCCTGAAATCTGTTTCCTGCAATTCTGCCTTGATTTCAAATCCTCTTCTTTGCCTTCCCTCAATATATTTGTGGACGAGAGTTATCATTTATAACTCTGCAGGTTTGTGAATTGCAGTGCCCTGAAGCTCCATTTTACAAGTCGGTTTTTTGGGAGCTGGCCGCAAAAGCGCAGGATGGCTTCAGGCCCTGTTCTGGTTCAGGGGGGCAGGCTGAGCCTGTGGTTAATTCTTCTTCCTGATGGGAAAATAGAGTGACCTGTGCCTCTCCCAACACCAAGAGCTAGTCTCTCATTGGTTCCCCGTCTTCCCGTTCATCCTCAGGACAAATTGCAACCTGTACGGAACAGGAGGTTAAAGGTGCTGATGCTCCAAGTAGGGAGATTGCTAGTAAAGTGGCTGGAATGGCGAACCCGAGCACAAGGAGATGAGAAATGAGGTGCGTTTTAGAAACCTTTCCCCATCACACGGTGTACCATCTTCTGGGTTTCTCATGCATGTTTTCGATGTAGGAAGATGCCCTTGAACCTGGAGATTTGGGACCCATGCGATGGGTAGCACGCAGTATTACTTTAAAGGGTCTGCGTTTGCTCACCCAACCTCACCAAACCTCTCAGCCCCAAGAGTGTCCACCCTTATGTCTCATCCAGCTGTGGGTCTAGATATGGTCAATCCAGGTTGCATCACAGCCCCTGAACGAATTGTGTAAGAATTTCTCTCTCTTTCCCTGTCTTTGTTTCATGGGTTTTTAAAAGTAATTTATTTTTATAATGGGGTTTAGCTGCTTTTCACGGCTGTGTTTAGGCCGCTTTACACCCACTTGACCCACTAACAGAGAGATATCAATACATAGGTTTTAAGATTATTACTAGTCAGATATATTCTTGTGCGGTGAATCGGGCGTGTTGAGTCCAGTTCTCTGAGCAAGGAGTAGGTCTTGTCTGTTACATATTGGGTTTATGGAACGGTATCTGAGCTAATTTGAAACTCTTGTTTTATGTATCACCCCACCTCACCTTTCCCGTTAAGCAGCCATAATGTGTTTTCTGCATGTGTGACTCTGTTCTGTTTTGTAATTCAGTTCAAGTGTAACGGTTTTTACATTCCCTCTATAAGTGACACCTTATGAGAAGTGTCCTTTTCTGTGTGACTTATTTCACTTAGAATCGTCTTACCTAAATCCACTCATCATGCTGCTACTAGCCTTATGACATTGATTTCATGGCTGAGTGATATTCCATTGTACATAAGGACCACAACTTTTTTATCCATTTTTCGCTTTCCTGGGATATTTAAGGTGGAAGGAAGTGGAGGTCCTTGTCAACAGAGCAGCCCTAAACTTTGGGGTGCTTGTGTCTTGCTGATTTTCAATTTTCCCACTTTATCCCCCCATGCGTGGAAGTGCCCTATGCTCTCTAAGCTGTGTTTTTTAGATGTTTCAGGACACACCGTACACTTCTCCAGAGTGGCTGTTGGCAATTTACATCCCGCCCATCAGTGTAGCAAGGCTCCCATTTCTCCATGGCCTGTCCTGCATTTCTGGTTTTGACACTTTTTTCAGCATGGCCCTTTTGACCGATGGGAAGCGAGACTTCTTTGTAGCGCTGATTTGCCTTTCCAGGTTGCTTGGTTGGCCAAAAAGGGCGTATGCGTTTTTTCCTGAATGTATTCAGGAAAAAACGCATACGCCCTTTTTGGCCAAGGGCATCATTGTCAACGTTTTGCCGCTTTTCATGTGCTTTAAAGGCGATTCGAATCTACCTCCTGAAATCTGTTTCCTGCAATTCTGCCTTGATTTCAAATCCTCTTCTTTGCCTTCCCTCAATATATTTGTGGACGAGAGTTATCATTTATAACTCTGCAGGTTTGTGAATTGCAGTGCCCTGAAGCTCCATTTTACAAGTCGGTTTTTTGGGAGCTGGCCGCAAAAGCGCAGGATGGCTTCAGGCCCTGTTCTGGTTCAGGGGGGCAGGCTGAGCCTGTGGTTAATTCTTCTTCCTGATGGGAAAATAGAGTGACCTGTGCCTCTCCCAACACCAAGAGCTAGTCTCTCATTGGTTCCCCGTCTTCCCGTTCATCCTCAGGACAAATTGCAACCTGTACGGAACAGGAGGTTAAAGGTGCTGATGCTCCAAGTAGGGAGATTGCTAGTAAAGTGGCTGGAATGGCGAACCCGAGCACAAGGAGATGAGAAATGAGGTGCGTTTTAGAAACCTTTCCCCATCACACGGTGTACCATCTTCTGGGTTTCTCATGCATGTTTTCGATGTAGGAAGATGCCCTTGAACCTGGAGATTTGGGACCCATGCGATGGGTAGCACGCAGTATTACTTTAAATGGTCTGCGTTTGCTCACCCAACCTCACCAAACCTCTCAGCCCCAAGAGTGTCCACCCTTATGAGTCATCCAGCTGTGGGTCTAGATATGGTCAATCCAGGTTGCATCACAGCTCCTGAACGAATTGTGTAAGAATTTCTCTCTCTTTCCCTGTCTTTGTTTCATGGGTTTTTAAAAGTAATTTATTTTTATAATGGGGTGTAGCTGCTTTTCACGGCTGTGTTTATGCCGCTTTACACCCACTTGACACACTAACAGAGAGATATCAATACATAGGTTTTAAGATTATTACTAGTCAGATATATTCTTGTGCGGTGAATCGGGCGTGTTGAGTCCAGTTCTCTGAGCAAGGAGTAGGTCTTGTCTGTTACATATTGGGTTTATGGAACGGTATCTGAGCTAATTTGAAACTCTTGTTTTATGTATCACCCCACCTCACCTTTCCCGTTAAGCAGCCATAGTGTGTTTTCTGCATGTGTGACTCTGTTCTGTTTTGTAATTCAGTTCAAGTGTAACGGTTTTTACATTCCCTCTATAAGTGACACCTTATGAGAAGTGTCCTTTTCTGTGTGACTTATTTCACTTAGAATCGTCTTACCTAAATCCACTCATCATGCTGCTACTAGCCTTATGACATTGATTTCATGGCTGAGTGATATTCCATTGTACATAAGGACCACAACTTTTTTATCCATTTTTCGCTTTCCTGGGATATTTAAGGTGGAATGAAGTGGAGGTCCTTGTCAACAGAGCAGCCCTAAACTTTGGGGTGCTTGTGTCTTGCTGATTTTCAATTTTCCCACTTTATCCCCCCATGCGTGGAAGTGCCCTATGCTCTCTAAGCTGTGTTTTTTAGATGTTTCAGGACACACCGTACACTTCTCCAGAGTGGCTGTTGGCAATTTACATCCCGCCCATCAGTGTAGCAAGGCTCCCATTTCTCCATGGCCTGTCCTGCATTTCTGGTTTTGACACTTTTTTCAGCATGGCCCTTTTGACCGATGGGAAGCGAGACTTCTTTGTAGCGCTGATTTGCCTTTCCAGGTTGCTTGGTTGGCCAAAAAGGGCGTATGCGTTTTTTCCTGAATGTATTCAGGAAAAAACGCATACGCCCTTTTTGGCCAAGGGCATCATTGTCAACGTTTTGCCGCTTTTCATGTGCTTTAAAGGCGATTCGAATCTACCTCCTGAAATCTGTTTCCTGCAATTCTGCCTTGATTTTAAATCCTCTTCTTTGCCTTCCCTCAGTATATTTGTGGACGAGAGTTATCATTTATAACTCTGCAGGTTTGTGAATTGCAGTGCCCTGAAGCTCCATTTTACAAGTCGCTTTTTTGGGAGCCGGCCGCAAAAGCGCAGGATGGCTTCAGGCCCTGTTCTGGTTCCGGGGGGCAGGCTGAGCCTGTGGTTAATTCTTCTTCCTGATGGGAAAATAGAGTGACCTGTGCCTGTCCCAACACCAAGAGCTAGTCTCTCATTGGTTCCCCGTCTTCCCGTTCATCCTCAGGACAAATTGCAACCTGTACGGAACAGGAGGTTAAAGGTGCTGATGCTCCAAGTAGGGAGATTGCTAGTAAAGTGGCTGGAATGGCGAACCCGAGCACAAGGAGATGAGAAATGAGGTACGTTTTAGAAACCTTTCCCCATCACACGGTGTACCATCTTCTGGGTTTCTCATGCATGTTTTCGATGTAGGAAGATGCCCTTGAACCTGGAGATTTGGGACCCATGCGATGGGTAGCACGCAGTATTACTTTAAAGGGTCTGTGTTTGCTCACCCAACCTCACCAAACCTCTCAGCCCCAAGAGTGTCCACCCTTATGTCTCATCCAGCTGTGGGTCTAGATATGGTCAATCCAGGTTGCATCACAGCCCCTGAACGAATTGTGTAAGAATTTCTCTCTCTTTCCCTGTCTTTGTTTCATGGGTTTTTAAAAGTAATTTATTTTTATAATGGGGTTTAGCTGCTTTTCACGGCTGTGTTTAGGCCGCTTTACACCCACTTGACACACTAACCGAGAGATATCAATACATAGGTTTTAAGATTATTACTAGTCAGATATATTCTTGTGCGGTGAATCGGGCGTGTTGAGTCCAGTTCTCTGAGCAAGGAGTAGGTCTTGTCTATTACATATTGGGTTTATGGAACGGTATCTGAGCTAATTTGAAACTCTTGTTTTATGTATCACCCCACCTCACCTTTCCCGTTAAGCAGCCATAGTGTGTTTTCTGCATGTGTGACTCTGTTCTGTTTTGTAATTCAGTTCAAGTGTAACGGTTTTTACATTCCCTCTATAAGTGACACCTTATGAGAAGTGTCCTTTTCTGTGTGACTTATTTCACTTAGAATCGTCTTACCTAAATCCACTCATCATGCTGCTACTAGCCTTATGACATTGATTTCATGGCTGAGTGATATTCCATTGTACATAAGGACCACAACTTTTTTATCCATTTTTCGCTTTCCTGGGATATTTAAGGTGGAAGGAAGTGGAGGTCCTTGTCAACAGAGCAGCCCTAAACTTTGGGGTGCTTGTGTCTTGCTGATTTTCAATTTTCCCACTTTATCCCCCCATGCGTGGAAGTGCCCTATGCTCTCTAAGCTGTGTTTTTTAGATGTTTCAGGACACACCGTACACTTCTCCAGAGTGGCTGTTGGCAATTTACATCCCGCCCATCAGTGTAGCAAGGCTCCCATTTCTCCATGGCCTGTCCTGCATTTCTGGTTTTGACACTTTTTTCAGCATGGCCCTTTTGACCGATGGGAAGCGAGACTTCTTTGTAGCGCTGATTTGCCTTTCCAGGTTGCTTGGTTGGCCAAAAAGGGCGTATGCGTTTTTTCCTGAATGTATTCAGGAAAAAACGCATACGCCCTTTTTGGCCAAGGGCATCATTGTCAACGTTTTGCCGCTTTTCATGTGCTTTAAAGGCGATTCGAATCTACCTCCTGAAATCTGTTTCCTGCAATTCTGCCTTGATTTCAAATCCTCTTCTTTGCCTTCCCTCAGTATATTTGTGGACGAGAGTTATCATTTATAACTCTGCAGGTTTGTGAATTGCAGTGCCCTGAAGCTCCATTTTACAAGTCGCTTTTTTGGGAGCCGGCCGCAAAAGCGCAGGATGGCTTCAGGCCCTGTTCTGGTTCCGGGGGGCAGGCTGAGCCTGTGGTTAATTCTTCTTCCTGATGGGAAAATAGAGTGACCTGTGCCTGTCCCAACACCAAGAGCTAGTCTCTCATTGGTTCCCCGTCTTCCCGTTCATCCTCAGGACAAATTGCAACCTGTACGGAACAGGAGGTTAAAGGTGCTGATGCTCCAAGTAGGGAGATTGCTAGTAAAGTGGCTGGAATGGCGAACCCGAGCACAAGGAGATGAGAAATGAGGTGCGTTTTAGAAACCTTTCCCCATCATACGGTGTACCATCTTCTGGGTTTCTCATGCATGTTTTCGATGTAGGAAGATGCCCTTGAACCTGGAGATTTGGGACCCATGCGATGGGTAGCACGCAGTATTACTTTAAAGGGTTTGCGTTTGCTCACCCAACCTCACCAAACCTCTCAGCCCCAAGAGTGTCCACCCTTATGTCTCATCCAGCTGTGGGTCTAGATATGGTCAATACAGGTTGCATCACAGCCCCTGAACGAATTGTGTAAGAATTTCTCTCTCTTTCCCTGTCTTTGTTTCATGGGTTTTTAAAAGTAATTTATTTTTATAATGGGGTTTAGCTGCTTTTCACGGCTGTGTTTAGGCCGCTTTACACCCACTTGACCCACTAACAGAGAGATATCAATACATAGGTTTTAAGATTATTTCTAGTCAGATATATTCTTGTGCGGTGAATCGGGCGTGTTGAGTCCAGTTCTCTGAGCAAGGAGTAGGTCTTGTCTGTTACATATTGGGTTTATGGAACGGTATCTGAGCTAATTTGAAACTCTTGTTTTATGTATCACCCCACCTCACCTTTCCCGTTAAGCAGCCATAATGTGTTTTCTGCATGTGTGACTCTGTTCTGTTTTGTAATTCAGTTCAAGTGTAACGGTTTTTACATTCCCTCTATAAGTGACACCTTATGAGAAGTGTCCTTTTCTGTGTGACTTATTTCACTTAGAATCGTCTTACCTAAATCCACTCATCATGCTGCTACTAGCCTTATGACATTGATTTCATGGCTGAGTGATATTCCATTGTACATAAGGACCACAACTTTTTTATCCATTTTTCGCTTTCCTGGGATATTTAAGGTGGAAGGAAGTGGAGGTCCTTGTCAACAGAGCAGCCCTAAACTTTGGGGTGCTTGTGTCTTGCTGATTTTCAATTTTCCCACTTTATCCCCCCATGCGTGGAAGTGCCCTATGCTCTCTAAGCTGTGTTTTTTAGATGTTTCAGGACACACCGTACACTTCTCCAGAGTGGCTGTTGGCAATTTACATCCCGCCCATCAGTGTAGCAAGGCTCCCATTTCTCCATGGCCTGTCCTGCATTTCTGGTTTTGACACTTTTTTCAGCATGGCCCTTTTGACCGATGGGAAGCGAGACTTCTTTGTAGCGCTGATTTGCCTTTCCAGGTTGCTTGGTTGGCCAAAAAGGGCGTATGCGTTTTTTCCTGAATGTATTCAGGAAAAAACGCATACGCCCTTTTTGGCCAAGGGCATCATTGTCAACGTTTTGCCGCTTTTCATGTGCTTTAAAGGCGATTCGAATCTACCTCCTGAAATCTGTTTCCTGCAATTCTGCCTTGATTTCAAATCCTCTTCTTTGCCTTCCCTCAGTATATTTGTGGACGAGAGTTATCATTTATAACTCTGCAGGTTTGTGAATTGCAGTGCCCTGAAGCTCCATTTTACAAGTCGCTTTTTTGGGAGCCGGCCGCAAAAGCGCAGGATGGCTTCAGGCCCTGTTCTGGTTCCGGGGGGCAGGCTGAGCCTGTGGTTAATTCTTCTTCCTGATGGGAAAATAGAGTGACCTGTGCCTGTCCCAACACCAAGAGCTAGTCTCTCATTGGTTCCCCGTCTTCCCGTTCATCCTCAGGACAAATTGCAACCTGTACGGAACAGGAGGTTAAAGGTGCTGATGCTCCAAGTAGGGAGATTGCTAGTAAAGTGGCTGGAATGGCGAACCCGAGCACAAGGAGATGAGAAATGAGGTGCGTTTTAGAAACCTTTCCCCATCACACGGTGTACCATCTTCTGGGTTTCTCATGCATGTTTTCGATGTAGGAAGATGCCCTTGAACCTGGAGATTTGGGACCCATGCGATGGGTAGCACGCAGTATTACTTTAAAGGGTCTGCGTTTGCTCACCCAACCTCACCAAACCTCTCAGCCCCAAGAGTGTCCACCCTTATGTCTCATCCAGCTGTGGGTCTAGATATGGTCAATCCAGGTTGCATCACAGCCCCTGAACGAATTGTGTAAGAATTTCTCTCTCTTTCCCTGTCTTTGTTTCATGGGTTTTTAAAAGTAATTTATTTTTATAATGGGGTTTAGCTGCTTTTCACGGCTGTGTTTATGCCGCTTTACACCCACTTGACACACTAACAGAGAGATATCAATACATAGGTTTTAAGATTATTACTAGTCAGATATATTCTTGTGCGGTCAATCGGGCGTGTTGAGTCCAGTTCTCTGAGCAATGAGTAGGTCTTGTCTATTACATATTGGGTTTATGGAACGGTATCTGAGCTAATTTGAAACTCTTGTTTTATGTATCACCCCACCTCACCTTTCCCGTTAAGCAGCCATAGTGTGTTTTCTGCATGTGTGACTCTGTTCTGTTTTGTAATTCAGTTCAAGTGTAACGGTTTTTACATTCCCTCTATAAGTGACACCTTATGAGAAGTGTCCTTTTCTGTGTGACTTATTTCACTTAGAATCGTCTTACCTAAATCCACTCATCATGCTGCTACTAGCCTTATGACATTGATTTCATGGCTGAGTGATATTCCATTGTACATAAGGACCACAACTTTTTTATCCATTTTTCGCTTTCCTGGGATATTTAAGGTGGAAGGAAGTGGAGGTCCTTGTCAACAGAGCAGCCCTAACCTTTGGGTTGCTTGTGTCTTGCTGATTTTCAATTTTCCCACTTTATCCCCCCATGCGTGGAAGTGCCCTATGCTCTCTAAGCTGTGTTTTTTAGATGTTTCAGGACACACCGTACACTTCTCCAGAGTGGCTGTTGGCAATTTACATCCCGCCCATCAGTGTAGCAAGGCTCCCATTTCTCCATGGCCTGTCCTGCATTTCTGGTTTTGACACTTTTTTCAGCATGGCCCTTTTGACCGATGGGAAGCGAGACTTCTTTGTAGCGCTGATTTGCCTTTCCAGGTTGCTTGGTTGGCCAAAAAGGGCGTATGCGTTTTTTCCTGAATGTATTCAGGAAAAAACGCATACGCCCTTTTTGGCCAAGGGCATCATTGTCAACGTTTTGCCGCTTTTCATGGGCTTTAAAGGCGATTCGAATCTACCTCCTGAAATCTGTTTCCTGCAATTCTGCCTTGATTTCAAATCCTCTTCTTTGCCTTCCCTCAATATATTTGTGGACGAGAGTTATCATTTATAACTCTGCAGGTTTGTGAATTGCAGTGCACTGAAGCTCCATTTTACAAGTCGGTTTTTTGGGAGCCGGCCGCAAAAGCGCAGGATGGCTTCAGGCCCTGTTCTGGTTCAGGTGGGCAGGCTGAGCCTGTGGTTAATTCTTCTTCCTGATGGGAAAATAGAGTGACCTGTGCCTGTCCCAACACCAAGAGCTAGTCTCTCATTGGTTCCCCGTCTTCCCGTTCATCCTCAGGACAAATTGCAACCTGTACGGAACAGGAGGTTAAAGGTGCTGATGCTCCAAGTAGGGAGATTGCTAGTAAAGTGGCTGGAATGGCGAACCCGAGCACAAGGAGATGAGAAATGAGGTGCGTTTTAGAAACCTTTCCCCATCACACGGTGTACCAACTTCTGGGTTTCTCATGCATATTTTTGATGTAGGAAGATGCCCTTGAACCTGGAGATTTGGGACCCATGCGATGGGTAGCACGCAGTATTACTTTAAAGGGTCTGCGTTTGCTCACCCAACCTCACCAAACCTCTCAGCCCCAAGAGTGTCCACCCTTATGTCTCATCCAGCTGTGGGTCTAGATATGGTCAATCCAGGTTGCATCACAGCCCCTGAACGAATTGTGTAAGAATTTCTCTCTCTTTCCCTGTCTTTGTTTCATGGGTTTTTAAAAGTAATTTATTTTTATAATGGGGTTTAGCTGCTTTTCACGGCTGTGTTTATGCCGCTTTACACCCACTTGACACACTAACAGAGAGATATCAATACATAGGTTTTAAGATTATTACTAGTCAGATATATTCTTGTGCGGTGAATCGGGCGTGTTGAGTCCAGTTCTCTGAGCAAGGAGTAGGTCTTGTCTATTACATATTGGGTTTATGGAACGGTATCTGAGCTAATTTGAAACTCTTGTTTTATGTATCACCCCACCTCACCTTTCCCGTTAAGCAGCCATAGTGTGTTTTCTGCATGTGTGACTCTGTTCTGTTTTGTAATTCAGTTCAAGTGTAACGGTTTTTACATTCCCTCTATAAGTGACACCTTATGAGAAGTGTCCTTTTCTGTGTGACTTATTTCACTTAGAATCGTCTTACCTAAATCCACTCATCATGCTGCTACTAGCCTTATGACATTGATTTCATGGCTGAGTGATATTCCATTGTACATAAGGACCACAACTTTTTTATCCATTTTTCGCTTTCCTGGGATATTTAAGGTGGAAGGAAGTGGAGGTCCTTGTCAACAGAGCAGCCCTAAACTTTGGGGTGCTTGTGTCTTGCTGATTTTCAATTTTCCCACTTTATCCCCCCATGCGTGGAAGTGCCCTATGCTCTCTAAGCTGTGTTTTTTAGATGTTTCAGGACACACCGTACACTTCTCCAGAGTGGCTGTTGGCAATTTACATCCCGCCCATCAGTGTAGCAAGGCTCCCATTTCTCCATGGCCTGTCCTGCATTTCTGGTTTTGACACTTTTTTCAGCATGGCCCTTTTGACCGATGGGAAGCGAGACTTCTTTGTAGCGCTGATTTGCCTTTCCAGGTTGCTTGGTTGGCCAAAAAGGGCGTATGCGTTTTTTCCTGAATGTATTCAGGAAAAAACGCATACGCCCTTTTTGGCCAAGGGCATCATTGTCAACGTTTTGCCGCTTTTCATGTGCTTTAAAGGCGATTCGAATCTACCTCCTGAAATCTGTTTCCTGCAATTCTGCCTTGATTTCAAATCCTCTTCTTTGCCTTCCCTCAATATATTTGTGGACGAGAGTTATCATTTATAACTCTGCAGGTTTGTGAATTGCAGTGCCCTGAAGCTCCATTTTACAAGTCGGTTTTTTGGGAGCTGGCCGCAAAAGCGCAGGATGGCTTCAGGCCCTGTTCTGGTTCAGGGGGGCAGGCTGAGCCTGTGGTTAATTCTTCTTCCTGATGGGAAAATAGAGTGACCTGTGCCTCTCCCAACACCAAGAGCTAGTCTCTCATTGGTTCCCCGTCTTCCCGTTCATCCTCAGGACAAATTGCAACCTGTACGGAACAGGAGGTTAAAGGTGCTGATGCTCCAAGTAGGGAGATTGCTAGTAAAGTGGCTGGAATGGCGAACCCGAGCACAAGGAGATGAGAAATGAGGTGCGTTTTAGAAACCTTTCCCCATCACACGGTGTACCATCTTCTGGGTTTCTCATGCATGTTTTCGATGTAGGAAGATGCCCTTGAACCTGGAGATTTGGGACCCATGCGATGGGTAGCACGCAGTATTACTTTAAAGGGTCTGCGTTTGCTCACCCAACCTCACCAAACCTCTCAGCCCCAAGAGTGTCCACCCTTATGTCTCATCCAGCTGTGGGTCTAGATATGGTCAATCCAGGTTGCATCACAGCCCCTGAACGAATTGTGTAAGAATTTCTCTCTCTTTCCCTGTCTTTGTTTCATGGGTTTTTAAAAGTAATTTATTTTTATAATGGGGTTTAGCTGCTTTTCACGGCTGTGTTTAGGCCGCTTTACACCCACTTGACCCACTAACAGAGAGATATCAATACATAGGTTTTAAGATTATTACTAGTCAGATATATTCTTGTGCGGTGAATCGGGCGTGTTGAGTCCAGTTCTCTGAGCAAGGAGTAGGTCTTGTCTGTTACATATTGGGTTTATGGAACGGTATCTGAGCTAATTTGAAACTCTTGTTTTATGTATCACCCCACCTCACCTTTCCCGTTAAGCAGCCATAATGTGTTTTCTGCATGTGTGACTCTGTTCTGTTTTGTAATTCAGTTCAAGTGTAACGGTTTTTACATTCCCTCTATAAGTGACACCTTATGAGAAGTGTCCTTTTCTGTGTGACTTATTTCACTTAGAATCGTCTTACCTAAATCCACTCATCATGCTGCTACTAGCCTTATGACATTGATTTCATGGCTGAGTGATATTCCATTGTACATAAGGACCACAACTTTTTTATCCATTTTTCGCTTTCCTGGGATATTTAAGGTGGAAGGAAGTGGAGGTCCTTGTCAACAGAGCAGCCCTAAACTTTGGGGTGCTTGTGTCTTGCTGATTTTCAATTTTCCCACTTTATCCCCCCATGCGTGGAAGTGCCCTATGCTCTCTAAGCTGTGTTTTTTAGATGTTTCAGGACACACCGTACACTTCTCCAGAGTGGCTGTTGGCAATTTACATCCCGCCCATCAGTGTAGCAAGGCTCCCATTTCTCCATGGCCTGTCCTGCATTTCTGGTTTTGACACTTTTTTCAGCATGGCCCTTTTGACCGATGGGAAGCGAGACTTCTTTGTAGCGCTGATTTGCCTTTCCAGGTTGCTTGGTTGGCCAAAAAGGGCGTATGCGTTTTTTCCTGAATGTATTCAGGAAAAAACGCATACGCCCTTTTTGGCCAAGGGCATCATTGTCAACGTTTTGCCGCTTTTCATGTGCTTTAAAGGCGATTCGAATCTACCTCCTGAAATCTGTTTCCTGCAATTCTGCCTTGATTTCAAATCCTCTTCTTTGCCTTCCCTCAATATATTTGTGGACGAGAGTTATCATTTATAACTCTGCAGGTTTGTGAATTGCAGTGCCCTGAAGCTCCATTTTACAAGTCGGTTTTTTGGGAGCTGGCCGCAAAAGCGCAGGATGGCTTCAGGCCCTGTTCTGGTTCAGGGGGGCAGGCTGAGCCTGTGGTTAATTCTTCTTCCTGATGGGAAAATAGAGTGACCTGTGCCTCTCCCAACACCAAGAGCTAGTCTCTCATTGGTTCCCCGTCTTCCCGTTCATCCTCAGGACAAATTGCAACCTGTACGGAACAGGAGGTTAAAGGTGCTGATGCTCCAAGTAGGGAGATTGCTAGTAAAGTGGCTGGAATGGCGAACCCGAGCACAAGGAGATGAGAAATGAGGTGCGTTTTAGAAACCTTTCCCCATCACACGGTGTACCATCTTCTGGGTTTCTCATGCATGTTTTCGATGTAGGAAGATGCCCTTGAACCTGGAGATTTGGGACCCATGCGATGGGTAGCACGCAGTATTACTTTAAATGGTCTGCGTTTGCTCACCCAACCTCACCAAACCTCTCAGCCCCAAGAGTGTCCACCCTTATGAGTCATCCAGCTGTGGGTCTAGATATGGTCAATCCAGGTTGCATCACAGCTCCTG